>NW_027040491.1:129062-134062 GCF_034236695.1 Oncorhynchus nerka
TCCCCTCCCCCCTCCCTCCTCCCTCTCCCCTCCCCTCCCTCCTCTCCTCTCCTCCTCCCTCCCCTCCTCCTCTCCTCTCCTCTCCTCTCCTCTCTTGTCTCTCCTCTCCTCTCCTCCCTCTCCTCTCCTCTCCTTCCTCTCTCCTCTCTCCTCTCTCCCTCCCCTCCTCTCCTCTCCTCTCCTCTCCCCTCCCCTCCCCTCCTCTCCTCTCCTCTCCTCTCCTCTCCCCTCCCCTCCTCTCCTCTCCTCTCCTCTCCTCTCCCTCCCTCCCCTCCCCTCCTCTCCCCTCCTCTCCCCTCCCCTCCCTCCCCTCCTCTCCTCTCCTCTCCCCTCCCCTCCCCTCCTCTCCTCTCCCTCTCCCCTCCCTCTCCTCTCCTCTCCCCTCTCCCTCCCCTCCCCTCCCCTCCCCTCCTCCTCTCCCCTCCCTCTCCCTCCCTCCCTCCTCCCCTCCTCTCCTCTCCTCTCCCCTCCTCCCCTCCCCTCTCCTCTCCTCTCCTCTCCTCTCCCTCCCCTCCCTCCCCTCCCTCCTCTCCTCTCCTCTCCCCCTCTCTCCTCCTCCCCTCCCCTCCTCTCCTCTCCCTCTCCTCTCCTCTCCTCTCCTCCCTCCCTCCCTCCCCTCCCCTCCCCTCCCTCCTCTCCTCTCCTCTCCCTCTCCCCTCCTCTCCCCTCCCTCCCCTCCTCTCCTCTCCCCTCCTCTCCTCTCCTCTCCTCTCTCCTCTCCTCTCCTCCTCTCCTCTCCCTCTCCCCTCCCCTCCTCTCCTCTCCCCTCCCTCCCTCCCTCCTCTCCTCTCCTCTCCCTCCCCTCCCCTCCTCTCTCCTCTCCCCTCCCCTCCCCTCCCCTCCTCTCCTCTCCCCTCCTCTCCTCTCCTCTCCTCTCCTCTCCTCTCCTCTCCCTCCTCTCCTCTCCCCTCCCCTCCCCTCCTCTCCTCTCCACTCCTCTCCCTTCCTCTCCTCTCCTCTCCTCTCCCTCCCCTCCCTCCCTCCCTCCTCTCCCCTCCCCTCCTCTCCTCCCTCTCCCCCTCCTCTCCCCTCCCCTCCCCTCCTCTCCCCTCCTCTCCTCTCCTCTCCCCTCCCCTCCTCTCCTCTCCTCTCCCCTCTCCTCCTCTCTCTCCCTCCTCTCCTCTCCCCTCCTCTCCTCTCCCTCTCCCTCCTCCTCCCTCCCCTCCCCTCCTCTCCTCTCCCTCCCCCTCCCCTCCCCTCCTCTCCTCTCCCCTCCCCTCCCCTCCCTCTCCTCTCTCCTCTCCTCTCTCCCTCCCTCTCCTCTCCTCTCCTCTCCTCTCCTCTCTTCCTCTCCTCTCCTCTCCTCCTCTCCTCCTCTCCTCCTCTCCTCTCCTCTCCTCTCCTCTCCCCTCCCCTCTCCCTCTCCTCTCCTCTCCTCTCCCCCTCCCTCCTCTCCTCTCCTCTCCTCTCCTCTCCTCTCCCCTCCCCTCCCCTCCCCTCCTCTCCTCTCCCTCCCCTCCCCTCCCTCCCCTCCTCTCCTCTCTCCCTCCCCTCTCCTCTCCTCTCCCCCCTCCCTCCCCTCCTCTCTCCTCTCCTCTCCTCTCCTCCTCCTCTCCTCTCCTCTCCCCTCCCCTCCCCTCCCTCCCCTCCTCTCCCTCTCCCTCCTCTCCTCTCCTCTCCCTCCCCTCCTCTCCTCTCCTCTCCTCTCCCTCCCCCCCTCCCCCTCCTCTCCTCTCCCCTCCTCTCCTCTCCCCTCCCTCCCTCTCCCTCTCCTCTCTCCTCTCCTCTCCCCTCCTCTCCTCTCCTCTCCCCTCCCCTCCCCTCCCCTCTCCTCTCCTCTCCTCCTCCCCTCCCTCCCCTCCCCTCCCTCTCCCTCCTCCTCTCCTCTCCTCCCCTCCTCTCCTCTCCTCTCCCTCCCCCTCCTCTCCCCTCCCCTCCCTCCCCTCCTCTCCCCTCCTCTCCTCTCCTCTCCCCTCCCTCCCCTCCCTCCCCTCCCTCCCCTCCTCCCTCTCCTCTCCCCTCCTCTCCTCTCCCTCCTCTCCTCTCCTCCCTCTCCCTCCTCCCCTCCCCTCCCCTCCCCTCCTCTCCTCTCCACTCCTCTCCCTTCCTCTCCTCTCCTCTCCTCTCCCCTCCCCTCCTCTCCCTCCCCTCCCCTCCCCTCCTCTCCTCTCCCCTCCCCTCCCCTCCTCTCCTCTCCTCTCCTCTCCTCTCCCTCCCCTCCCCTCTCTCTCTCCTCCCCTCCTCTCCTCTCCCCTCCCCTCCTCTCCTCTCCTCTCCCCTCCTCTCCTCTCCTCTCCCTCTCCCCTCCCCTCCTCTCTCTCCTCTCCCTCCCTCCCTCCCCTCCTCCTCCCTCTCCTCTCCCTCTCCTCTCCTCTCCTCTCCTCTCCTCTCCTCTCCTCTCCTCCTCCTCTCCTCTCTCCCCTCCTCTCCCTCCCTCCCCTCCCCTCCCCCTCCTCTCCTCTCCCCTCCTCTCCTCTCCTCTCCCCTCTCCTCCTCCTCTCCCTCTCCTCTCTCCCCCTCTCCCTCCCCTCCTCTCCCCCTCCCTCTCCCCTCCTCTCCTCTCCTCTCCTCTCCTCTCCTCTCCCCTCCTCTCCTCTCCCCTCCTCTCCTCTCCTCTCCCCTCTCCTCTCCCCTCCCCTCCTCTCTCCTCTCCTCTCCCTCTCCTCTCTCCTCTCCCCTCCCTCCTCTCCCTCCTCTCCTCCCCTCCTCTCCTCTCCTCTCCTCTCCTCTCTTCTCCTCTCCTCCTCTCCTCTCCTCTCCTCTCCTCTCCTCTCCTCTCCTCTCTCCCAGGGCTGGGGGTTCATTCAATATCAACATCAGCATCAATTGTCATTTTTCTTTAAAATGGTTCCATTATTTTGAATTATGGCGATTTTTATTTTTTTCAATCATTGAATTGAATTTGCACTTTCTGACTGAATTGACTGAATGTCAACTCCCAAACCATGTCTGTCTCATAGTTACTGTCTGTTACTGATGATGTCATAGTTACTGTCTGTTACTGATGATGTCACAGTTACTGTCTGTTTCTGATGATCTCATAGTTACTGTCTGTTTCTGATGATCTCATAGTTACTGTCTGTTTCTGATGATCTCATAGTTACTGATGATGTCATAGTTACTGTCTGTTACTGATGATCTCATAGTTACTGTCTGTTACTGATGATGTCACAGTTACTGTCTGTTACTGATGATGTCACAGTTACTGTCTGTTTCTGATGATGTCATAGTTACTGTCTATTTCTGATGATGTCACAGTTACTGTCTGTTTCTGATGATGTCATAGTTACTGTCTATTTCTGATGATGTCACAGTTACTGTCTGTTTCTGATGATGTCATAGTTACTGTCTGTTAATGATGTCATAGTTACTGTCTGTTACTGATGATGTCACAGTTACTGTCTGTTACTGATGATGTCACAGTTACTGTCTGTTTCTGATGATCTCATAGTTACTGTCTATTTCTGATGATGTCACAGTTACTGTCTGTTACTGATGATGTCATAGTTACTGTCTGTTACTGATGATGTCATAGTTACTGTCTGTTACTGATGATGTCACAGTTACTGTCTGTTACTGATGATGTCACAGTTACTGTCTGTTTCTGATGATGTCACAGTTACTGTCTGTTTCTGATGATCTCATAGTTACTGTCTGTTACTGATGATCTCATAGTTACTGTCTGTTTCTGATGATCTCATAGTTACTGTCTGTTACTGATGATGTCATAGTTACTGTCTGTTACTGATGATGTCATAGTTACTGTCTGTTACTGATGATGTCACAGTTACTGTCTGTTTCTGATGATGTCACAGTTACTGTCTGTTACTGATGATGTCATAGTTACTGTCTGTTTCTGATGATGTCATAGTTACTGTCTGTTTCTGATGATGTCATAGTTACTGTCTGTTTCTGATGATGTCATAGTTACTGTCTGTTTCTGATGATCTCATAGTTACTGTCTGTTTCTGATGATCTCATAGTTACTGTCTGTTTCTGATGATGTCACAGTTACTGTCTGTTACTGATGATGTCATAGTTACTGTCTGTTACTGATGATGTCATAGTTACTGTCTGTTACTGATGATGTCATAGTTACTGTCTGTTACTGATGATGTCATAGTTACTGTCTGTTACTGAATGTCAACTCCCTCAGTAATGTCTCTGGTGATGTCACTCTGTGGGTATCTCTCTCTACATGTAGGTGTTCTGACTGTGTGTGTGTGTGTGTGTGTGTGTGTGTGTGTGTGTGTGTGTGTGTGTGTGTGTTCCAGAGGCCCAACAGAGACCCTACTATGCAGACTACTCCCCGGTGCGTCTCACCATCCACACGTTGTGCACCAGCCACTACCTGGACCTCTTCATCACCATCATCATCGGCATCAACGTCGTCACCATGAGCATGGAGCATTACAACCAGCCACAGGTAACTATAGCAACCACACTAGAACCAGCCTCGGGTAACTATAGCAACCACACTACAAACAGCCTCAAGTAACAATATAAACCATACTACAACCAACATCAGGTAACTATAGCAACCACACCACAACCAGCCTCGGGTAACTATAGCAACCACACTACACCCAGTCTCCGGTAACTATAGCAACCACACTACACCCAGTCTCAGGTAACTATAGCAACCACACTACAACCAGCCTCGGGTAACAGAAGTAACCCCGCACATTGGTAACTATAGCAACCACGCTGCAAATAGGTAACTTTGGTAACCATAGCAACAAGGAAAGTATGAAAATCAACCAACCGCTGCTACCCTTGATGGTCATACTATATAACTCTAATAGTATTCTGTCTGGGTCTTCTGGAACCTTCTTACTTCTACAGAAGGTACTAACTGTGTGTGTGTGTGTGTGTGTGTGTGTGTGTGTGTGTGTGTGTGTGTGTGTCCAGTATCTGGAGGAGGCTCTGAAGTACTGTAACTACCTGTTTACCTGTATCTTCATCATCGAGACCCTGCTGAAACTAGTGGCCTTCGGACTGCACAGGTTCTTTAAAGACAGGTACACACACACACACACACATACACACACACACACTAC
>NW_027040491.1:139062-144062 GCF_034236695.1 Oncorhynchus nerka
GAATCTGTACTAGAGAGTAGGGCTGGAGGAGAAGAGACAGAGAGAATAGTACAGGATGAATCTGTACTAGAGAGCAGGGCTGGAGGAGAAGAGACAGAGAGAATAGTACAGGATGAATCTGTACTAGAGAGTAGGGCTGGAGGAGGAGAGACAGAGAGAATAGTACAGGATGAATCTGTACTAGAGAGTAGGGCTGGAGGAGAAGAGACAGAGAGAATAGTACAGGATGAATCTGTACTAGAGAGTAGGGCTGGAGGAGAAGAGACAGAGAGAATAGTACAGGATGAATCTGTACTAGAGAGTAGGGCTGGAGGAGGAGAGACAGAGAGAATAGTACAGGATGAATCTGTACTAGAGAGTAGGGCTGGAGGAGGAGAGACAGAGAGAATAGTACAGGATGAATCTGTACTAGAGAGTAGGGCTGGAGGAGGAGAGACAGAGAGAATAGTACAGGATGAATCTGTACTAGAGAGTAGGGCTGGAGGAGAAGAGACAGAGAGAATAGTACAGGATGAATCTGTACTAGAGAGTAGGGCTGGAGGAGAAGAGACAGAGAGAATAGTACAGGATGAATCTGTACTAGAGAGTAGGGCTGGAGGAGAAGAGACAGAGAGAATATTACTACAGCTGAGTTAGAGCAGACATTTCACAGATCACATGACTACAGCTGAGTTAGAGCAGACGGATCACAGTGTTCATGACTACAGCCGAGTTTGAGCAGACAGATCACAGATCACATGACTACATCTGAGTTAGAGCAGACGGATCACAGTGTTCATGACTACAGCTGAGTTAGAGCAGACGGATCACAGTGTTCATGACTACAGCTGAGTTAGAGCAGACGGATCACATATCACATGACTACAGCTGAGTTAGAGCAGACGGATCACAGTGTTCATGACTACAGCTGAGTTAGAGCAGACAGATCACAGATCACATGACTACATCTGAGTTAGAGCAGACATTTCACAGATCACATGACTACATCTGAGTTAGAGCAGACAGATCGCAGATCACATGACTACAGCTGCTGCCTGGCTACAGTGATACACCGACTGGCCCATTCTTTTCTAATCAAGACGTGTGTGTGTGTGTGTGTGTGTGTGTGTGTGTGTGTGTGTGTGTGTGTGTGTGTGTGTGTGTGTGTGTGTGTGTGTGTGTGTTACAGAGTGTAACGACAGTAATCCGTGTGAGGGTCTGAGTCGCCACGCCACCTTTGAGAACTTTGGGATGGCGTTTCTCACGCTGTTCAGAGTCTCTACTGGGGACAACTGGAACGGCATCATGAAGGTTGACCTGTTACTACTGACACACCTGTTACTACTGACACACCTGCTACTACTGACACACCTGTTACTACTGACACACCTGTTACTACTGACACACCTGTTACTACTGACACACCTGCTACTACTGACACACCTGTTACTACTGACACACCTGTTACTACTGATACACCTGTTACTACTGACACACCTGTTACTACTGACACACACACACACACCTGTTACTACTGACACACCTGCTACTACTGACACACCTGCTACTACTGACACACCTGCTACTACTGACACACATGTTACTACTGACACACCTGTTACTACTGACACACCTGGTACTACTGACACACCTGCTACTACTGACACACCTGTTACTACTGACACAACTGTTACTACTGACACGCCTGCTACTACTGACACACCTGTTACTACTGACACACCTGTTACTACTGATACACCTGTTACTGCTGACACACCTGTTACTACTGACACACCTGTTACTACTGACACACACACAACTGTTACTACTGACACAAACTCTTATAGAGCCCCATTTCTCCCTCTCTCTCTCTCCCTCCCTCCCTCTCCCTCTCTCTCTCCCCTCGCTCTCTCTCTCTCTCCCTCTCCCTCCCTCCCTCTCTCTCTCTCTCTCTCTCTCTCTCTCTCTCTCTCTGTCTCTCTCTCTCTCTCTCTCTCTCTCTCTCTCTCTCTCTCTCTCTCTCTCTCTCTCTCTCTCTCTCCCTCCCTCCCTCTCTCCCTCCCCACATCCAGGACACGCTGCGTGAGTGTCGTCCAGAGGAGCGCTCCTGTCTGACCTACCTTCCTCTGATGTCTCCGGTTTACTTCGTGACCTTCGTCCTCATGGCCCAGTTCGTGCTGGTCAACGTGGTGGTGGCGGTGCTGATGAAACACCTGGAGGAGAGCAACAAGGAAGCCAAGGAGGACGCAGAGATGGACGCCGAGATCGCGCTGGAGATGGAGAGAGCTAGACGTCTTAGCGCCGCCTCTAACGCGTCGGCACTGGGCGGGGCCTACGTGGGGCCACGCCCACACTCACCTGGTCAGGTGAGACGGATCGGGGACAGGTGATAGTTGGAGAACATTTGGTCAGACAGATCAGAGACCTGGTCAGGTGAGACGGATCGGGGACAGGTGATAGGAGGAGAACATTTGGTCAGACAGATCAGAGACCTGGTCAGGTGAGACGGATCGGAGACCTGGTCAGGTGAGACGGATTAGAGACCTGGTCAGGTGAGACGGATCGGGGACAGGTGATAGTTGGAGAACATTTGGTCAGACAGATCAGAGACCTGGTCAGGTGAGACGGATCGGGGACAGGTGATAGGTGGAGAACATTTGGTCAGACAGATCAGAGACCTGGACAGGTGAGAGGGATCGGGGACAGGTGGTAGGAGGAGAACATTTGGTCAGACAGATCAGAGACCTGGACAGGTGAGACGGATCGGGGACAGGTGATAGTTGGAGAACATTTGGTCACACAGATCAGAGACCTGGTCAGGTGAGACGGATCGGAGACAGGTGATAGGAGGAGAACGGTAGTGAGAGTGTCGGACATCAGACACCAGGGTTCTGTTCAGTAGGGCGTAGCAAAACGCTTAGCAAAGGAAAGGAAAATCAGCTCGTCACTGATCAGACTCTTAGTTCGTGAAATGAAATGAACAGAGAGGAAGAGAGGAGAAGAAGGCTACCACAAGGGGCTTAGTGATCTAGCTACAGGGTTTAGAATGCTTAGTGATCTAGCTACAGGGTTTAGAATGCTTAGTTATCTAGCTGCAGGGTTTAGAATGCTTAGTGATCTACCTGCAGGGTTTAGAATGCTTAGTGATCTAGCTACAGGGTTTAGAATGCTTAGTGATCTAGCTGCAGGGTTTAGAATGCTTAGTGATCTAGCTGCAGGGTTTAGAATGGTTAGTGATCTAGCTACAGGGTTTAGAATGCTTAGTGATCTAGCTGCAGGGTTTAGAATGCTTAGTGATCTAGCTGTAGAGTTTAAAAATGCTTAGTGATCTAGTTACAGGGTTTAGAATGCTTAGTGATCTAGCTGCAGGGTTTAGAATGCTTAGTGTTCTAGCTGCAGGGTTTAGAATGCTTAGTGATATAGCTGCAGGGTTTAGAATGCTTAGTGATCTAGCTACAAGGTTTAGACTGCTTAGTGATCTAGCTGCAGGGTTTAGAATGCTTAGTGATCTAGCTGCAGGGTTTAGAATGCTTAGTGATATAGCTGCAGGGTTTGGAATGCTTAGTGATCAAGCTGCAGGGTTTAGAATGCTTAGTGATCTAGCTACAGGGTTTAGAATGCTTAGTGAACTAGCTGCAGGGTTTAGAATGCTTAGTGATCTAGCTGCAGGGTTTAGAATGCTTAGTGATCTAGCTGCAGGGTTTAGAATGCTTAGTGATCTAGCTGCAGGGTTTAGAATGCTTAGTGATCTAGCTACAGGGTTTAGAATGCTTAGTGATCTAGCTGCAGGGTTTAGAATGCTTAGTGATCTAGCTGCAGGGTTTAGAATGGTTAGTGATCTAGCTACAGGGTTTAGAATGCTTAGTGATCTAGCTGCAGGGTTTAGAATGCTTAGTGATCTAGCTGTAGAGTTTAAAAATGCTTAGTGATCTAGTTACAGGGTTTAGAATGCTTAGTGATCTAGCTGCAGGGTTTAGAATGCTTAGTGTTCTAGCTGCAGGGTTTAGAATGCTTAGTGATATAGCTGCAGGGTTTAGAATGCTTAGTGATCTAGCTACAAGGTTTAGACTGCTTAGTGATCTAGCTGCAGGGTTTAGAATGCTTAGTGATCTAGCTGCAGGGTTTAGAATGCTTAGTGATCTAGCTACAGGGTTTAGAACGCTTTGTGATCTAGCTGCAGGGTTTAGAACGCTTAGTGATCTAGCTACGGGGTTTAGAACGCTTTGTGATCTAGCTGCAGGGTTTAGAATGCTTAGTGATATAGCTGCAGGGTTTGGAATGCTTAGTGATCAAGCTGCAGGGTTTAGAATGCTTAGTGATCTAGCTACAGGGTTTAGAATGCTTAGTGAACTAGCTGCAGGGTTTAGAATGCTTGGTGATCTAGCTGCAGGGTTTAGAATGCTTAGTGATCTAGCTGCAGGGTTTAGAATGCTTAGTGATCTAGCTGCAGGGTTTAGAATGCTTAGTGATCTAGCTGCAGGGTTTAGAATGCTTAGTGATCTAGCTACAGGGTTTAGAATGCTTAGTGATCTAGCTGCAGGGTTTAGAATGGTTAGTGATCTAGCTACAGGGTTTAGAATGCTTAGTGTTCTAGCTGCAGGGTTTAGAATGCTTAGTGATATAGCTGCAGGGTTTAGAATGCTTAGTGATCTAGCTACAAGGTTTAGACTGCTTAGTGATCTAGCTGCAGGGTTTAGAATGCTTAGTGATCTAGCTGCAGGGTTTAGAATGCTTAGTGATCTAGCTACAGGGTTTAGAATGCTTAGTGATATAGCTGCAGGGTTTAGAATGCTTAGTGATCTAGCTACAAGGTTTAGACTGCTTAGTGATCTAGCTGCAGGGTTTAGAATGCTTAGTGATCTAGCTACAGGGTTTAGAACGCTTTGTGATCTAGCTGCAGGGTTTAGAACGCTTAGTGATCTAGCTGCAGGGTTTAGAATGCTTAGTGATCTAGCTGCAGGGTTTAGAATGGTTAGTGATCTAGCTACAGGGTTTAGAATGCTTAGTGATCTAGCTGCAGG
>NW_027040491.1:149062-175492 GCF_034236695.1 Oncorhynchus nerka
ATTGATCCTGACTCTCAGTTCCATTATATTACACATAAGAGTCATTAACCATTGATCCTGACTCTGTTCCATTACACATAAGAGTCATTAACCATTGATCCTGACTCTGTTCCATTATATTACACATAAGAGTCATTAGCCATTGATCCTGACTCTGTTCCATTATATTACACATAAGAGTCATTAGTCATTGATCCTGACTCTGTTCCACTACACTAAGAGTCATTAACCATTGATCCTGACTCTGTTCCATTAAGAGTCATTAGTCATTGATCCTGACTCTCAGTTCCATTACACATAAGAGTCATTAGCCATTGATCCTGACTCTGTTCCATTACACATAAGAGTCATTAGTCATTGATCCTGACTCTGTTCCATTACACATAAGAGTCATTAGTCATTGATCCTGACTCTGTTCCATTATATTACACATAAGAGTCATTAGTCATTGATCCTGACTCTGTTCCATTACACATAAGAGTCATTAGTCATTGATCCTGACTCTGTTCCACTACACATAAGAGTCATTAGTCATTGATCCTGACTCTCAGTTCATTACACATAAGAGTCATTAGTCATTGATCTTGACTCTGTTCCATTACACATAAGAGTCATTAGTTATTGATCCTGACTCTGTTCCATTACACATAAGAGTCATTAGTCATTGATCCTGACTCTGTTCCATTACACATAAGAGTCATTAGTCATTGATCCTGACTCTGTTCCATTATATTACACATAAGAGTCATTAGTCATTGATCCTGACTCTGTTCCATTACATATAAGAGTTATTAGTCATTGATCCTGACTCAGTTCCATTATATTACACATAAGAGTCATTAACCATTGATCCTGACTCTCAGTTCATTACACATAAGAGTCATTAGTCATTGATCCTGACTCTGTTCCATTACACATAAGAGTCATTAGTTATTGATCCTGACTCTGTTCCATTACATTACACATAAGAGTCATTAGTCATTGATCCTGACTCTCAGTTCCATTATATTACACATAAGAGTCATTAGTCATTGATCCTGACTCTCAGTTCCATTATATTACACATAAGAGTCATTAACCATTGATCCTGACTCTGTTCCATTACACATAAGAGTCATTAGTCATTGATCCTGACTCTCAGTTCCATTACACATAAGAGTCATTAGTCATTGATCCTGACTCTCAGTTCCATTACACATAAGAGTCATTAGTCATTGATCCTGACTCTGTTCCATTACACATAAGAGTCATTAGTCATTGATCCTGACTCTGTTCCATTACACATAAGAGTCATTAGTCATTGATCCTGACTCTGTTCCATTACATTACACATAAGAGTCATTAGTCATTGATCCTGACTCTGTTCCATTACACATAAGAGTCATTAGTCATTGATCCTGACTCTCAGTTCCATTACACATAAGAGTCATTAGTCATTGATCCTGACTCTGTTCCATTACACATAAGAGTCATTAGCCATTGATCCTGACTCTGTTCCATTATATTACACATAAGAGTCATTAGCCATTGATCCTGACTCTCAGTTCCATTACACATAAGAGTCATTAGTCATTGATCCTGACTCTGTTCCATTACACATAAGAGTCATTAGTCATTGATCCTGACTCTCAGTTCCATTACACATAAGAGTCATTAGTCATTGATCCTGACTCTGTTCCATTACACATAAGAGTCATTAGTCATTGATCCTGACTCTCAGTTCCATTATATTACACATAAGAGTCATTAACCATTGATCCTGCCTCTCAGTTACATTACACATAAGAGTCCCCTGGATGCTAGTAGAATGTTAGCCCCATGGATGCTAGTAGCATGTTAGCCCTCTGGATGCTAGTAGCATTTTATCCCCCTGGATGCTGGTAGCATGTTAGCCCCCTGGATGCTAGTAGCATGTTAGCCCCCTGGATGCTAGTAACGTGTTAGCCCCATGGATGCTAGTAGCATGTTAGCCCCCTGGATGCTAGCATCATGTTAGCCCCCTGGATGCTAGTAGCATGTTAGCCCCCTGGATGCTAGTAGCATGTTAGCCCCATGGATGTTAGTAGCATGTTAGCCCCCTGGATGCTAGTAGCATGTTAGCCCTCTGGATGCTAGTAGCATGTTAGCCCCCTGGATGCTAGTATCATGTTATTCCCAGAGATACAAACACTGACCCAATGAGTCCTGTTGACTGACTGTAACAGCCTGCAGGTTTTGTACCTCAGGGTGAATAGTCTCGCTGAGTTCATATCCCAACGGCAGTCTAAGTTTTAGTGTTGGTGTTCGTTTTCTCCTCAGGCTCTGTGACATCGGTGCACTCCCAGCCATGCGAAGACCAGGCCGTACTGCCCGGCCTCTCTCACCCTGTTCCCCCTCACATCGCCCCGCCAAGGCCCTCGCCCAGGGGGCTGCGTAGACAGGTGAGAGTACACACACACACACACACACACACACACCAGGCTTAGTCTTCCACCACAAAACTTTGTCAAATATTTGTCTCATTTGACATGGAAAGGCACACACACACTGTGACCCTAACATTCCCCTTTGTGTCCTCTCTGTGTTCCAGGTGGCTGTGAAGGTGGACTCGGTGGAGGTTCAGAGTGTTGCCTCAGTAGACAGACAGGACTCCCTCTCAACCCGCCCCCCCTCTCCCCCCTTCCTCTCGGATCCCGCCGACGAGGAGGTGTGGCACATCACCAGCTCAGCGCGCCATTGGTGGGACAGACATGGAAGTGGGCGGTGTCACTCCCTCTCCCCCTACGCCTCCCCCGACTCCCCACCTTCCCTGAGGAGCCGAGGGAGTGCGCTCAGTCTGCTGGGGGCGGGGCTACAAGCTCACAACCCGAGGAAGGGCTTCAGCGTAGACACCCAGGGCTTCCTGGATAAACCCCGTTGTCCTGACGACCAGCGACGACACTCCATCGAGATCTGCCCGTCCCCTCCGGAGGACCCGCTTCTAGGGGAGGTGGACGGGGAAGAGAGGAGGCCCAGGGGTCAGGGGTCAGAGGTTAGAGGTCACAGGAAGAAGAGGACGAGCCCACCCTGCGTCTTCATCCATCCCCCGTGTGACCCAGCAGGCCACGCCCCCTCTGACTGTAACCCGCTGCTGAGACGCAGGACCCCCTCCTACGACGTCGCCGACGCACACACTCCTACACACAGGCTGACGCCGACACACACACCGGTACGCACACACACTCCTACACACAGGCTGACGCCGACACACACACCGGTACGCACACTCACGCCTACACACACGCCAACACATCACCGCACACTCACGCCTACGCACACGCCAACACATCACCGCACACTCACGCCTACACACACGCCAACACATCACCGCACACTCACGCCTACTCACACGCCAACACTAACGCCGACACATCACCACACACTCGTACAGACTCTCCCTCACGCAGTAACACACATCCCGACACACACACACACACACCGCCTGCCCCATGCACACACTCTTATCCGTACACACACTCTACCTCATTCACACACACACACTCCGTCCCCCACACACCCTGTCCCTGAACTCCGACACGAGACCTTCCTCTCTCTACAGTGACTACAAGCCCCTCCCACAGTTCACCTTCGACCAACCGGAGCACAGATACACGAGTGGCATGTCCGCTGGCCTATCGAGCAATGAACCAGCCACAAGTCCCTCGCACTTTAACAGCAGGGCGGGGTTTAGCTCGATGAACAGGAGAACTGCCCAATGAGAGACAGAGCCTGGTACTGTAGTAGGAGAGGGATTCGTCAGAAAGACTAAACCCCATCCAGAGGGTGTGGCCTGATCTGGACAGAGACGGGTTGGATGGAGAGAGAGAGGGAGGGAGAGAGGGAGAGAGAGAGAGAGGGGGGAGAGCGAGAGACAGAGAGAGAGAGAGAGAGAGAGAGAGAAGGGGGAGAGATAGAGGGAGGGAGGGGAGGGGAGAGAGAGAGAGAGAAGGGGGAGAGATAGAGGGAGGGAGGGGAGAGAGAGAGAGAGAGAGAGTGGGGAGAGCGAAAGAGAGAGAGAGAGAGAGAGAGAGAGAGAGAGAGAGAGAGAAGGGGGAGAGATAGAGGGAGGGAGGGGAGAGAGAGAGAGAGGTAGTGAGGTTGTAACTCAGTGTTATTTAGTTTCAGGGCTAGGACTAAAGCCACATAAATCTGTAGCCAAAGTATTTCTGACACTCCTCACACCAGCCAGCCAGCCAATCAGGAACAAACATTTATGACACTCTGCCCTCACGTGAGCCAATCAGGAACCAGCGCCTGGCTGACCTCTGACCCTTACAGGAAGTGAGATGGGAGATTGACGTGGCTCCTTCAAATCCTCTGCAGGAGCTCTACTTCCTGTTTCCTGTCCTGGTCCATGATCACATTGATCTCTCAGACAGACAGACAGAAGAGGACAGCAGTCCTGGACACGTGTGTTGTGTGTTGTGTGTATTTGATCCCATATGCATCCGTCTGTTCAGATGCTCTCTGTCATGGATGTTGATAGACATGTCTTCATCTGCAGACAGACAGACAGACAGACAGACAGACAGACAGACAGACAGACAGACAGACAGACAGACAGACAGACAGCAGAGCGTTGTATATACAGAAAGTATTTTATTGCTGTGATGATGAAATAACTCTATGCATTAATGCACCACATTTTCTTCTAGAGATCTATAATGGTTGTTTTGTTCCCTCATCCTCCTGTCTATAATGGTTGTTTTGTTCCCTCATCCTCCTGTCTATAATGGTTGTTTTGTTCCATCATCCTCATGTCTATAATGGTTGTTTTGTTCCCTCATCCTCCTGTCTATAATGGCTGTTTTGTTCCCTCATCCTCCTGTCTATAATGGTTGTTTAGTTCCCTCATCCTCCTGTCTATAATGGTTGTTTAGTTCCCTCATCCTCCTGTCTATAATGGTTGTTTTGTTCCCTCATCCTCCTGTCTATAATGGTTGTTTTGTTCCCTCATCCTCCTGTCTATAATGGTTGTTTTGTTCCCTCATCCTCCTGTCTATAATGGTTGTTTTGTTCCATCATCCTCATGTCTATAATGGTTGTTTTGTTCCCTCATCCTCCTGTCTATAATGGTTGTTTTGTTCCCTCATCCTCCTGTCTATAATGGTTGTTTAGTTCCCTCATCCTCCTGTCTATAATGGTTGTTTAGTTCCCTCATCCTCCTGTCTATAATGGTTGTTTAGTTCCCTCATCCTCCTGTCTATAATGGTTGTTTAGTTCCCTCATCCTCCTGTCTATAATGGTTGTTTTGTTCCCTCATCCTCCTGTCTATAATGGTTGTTTAGTTCCCTCATCCTCCTGTCTATAATGGTTGTTTTGTGTTCCCTCATCCTCCTGTCTATAATGGTTGTTTTGTTCCCTCATCCTCCTGTCTATAATGGTTGTTTTGTTTCGTCGTCCTCCTGTCTATAATGGTTGTTTTGTTCCCTCATCCTCCTGTCTATAATGGTTGTTTTGTTCCATCATCCTCCTGTCTATAATGGTTGTTGTGTTTCCTCATCCTCCTGTCTATAATGGTTGTTTTGTTTCGTCGTCCTCCTGTCTATAATGGTTGTTGTGTTCCCTCATCCTCCTGTCTATAATGGTTGTTGTGTTCCCTCATCCTCCTGTCTATAATGGTTGTTTTGTTCCCTCATCCTCCTGTCTATAATGGTTGTTTAGTTCCCTCATCCTCCTGTCTATAATGGTTGTTTTGTTCCCTCATCCTCCTGTCTATAATGGTTGTTTAGTTCCCTCATCCTCCTGTCTATAATGGTTGTTTTGTTCCCTCATCCTCCTGTCTATAATGGTTGTTTAGTTCCCTCATCCTCCTGTCTATAATGGTTGTTTTGTGTTCCCTCATCCTCCTGTCTATAATGGTTGTTTTGTTCCCTCATCCTCCTGTCTATAATGGTTGTTGTGTTCCCTCATCCTCCTGTCTATAATGGTTGTTTTGTTTCGTCGTCCTCCTGTCTATAATGGTTGTTTTGTTCCCTCATCCTCCTGTCTATAATGGTTGTTTTGTTCCATCATCCTCCTGTCTATAATGGTTGTTGTGTTTCCTCATCCTCCTGTCTATAATGGTTGTTTTGTTTCGTCGTCCTCCTGTCTATAATGGTTGTTGTGTTCCCTCATCCTCCTGTCTATAATGGTTGTTGTGTTCCCTCATCCTCCTGTCTATAATGGTTGTTTTGTTCCCTCATCCTCCTGTCTATAATGGTTGTTGTGTTCCCTCATCCTCCTGTCTATAATGGTTGTTTTGTTCCCTCATCCTCCTGTCTATAATGGTTGTTTTGTTCCCTCATCCTCCTGTCTATAATGGTTGTTTTGTTCCCTCATCCTCCTGTCTATAATGGTTGTTTTGTTCCGTCATCCTCCTGTCTATAATGGTTGTTTTGTTCTGTCATCCTCCTGTCTATAATGGTTGTTTTGTTCCCTCATCCTCCTGTCTATAATGGTTGTTTTGTTCCCTCATCCTCCTGTCTATAATGGTTGTTTTGTTTCGTCGTCCTCCTGTCTATAATGGTTGTTGTGTTCCCTCATCCTCCTGTCTATAATGGTTGTTGTGTTCCCTCATCCTCCTGTCTATAATGGTTGTTTTGTTCCCTCATCCTCCTGTCTATAATGGTTGTTGTGTTCCCTCATCCTCCTGTCTATAATGGTTGTTTTGTTCCCTCATCCTCCTGTCTATAATGGTTGTTTTGTTCCCTCATCCTCCTGTCTATAATGGTTGTTTTGTTCCCTCATCCTCCTGTCTATAATGGTTGTTTTGTTCCGTCATCCTCCTGTCTATAATGGTTGTTTTGTTCCATCATCCTCCTGTCTATAATGGTTGTTTAGTTCCCTCATCCTCCTGTCTATAATGGTTGTTTTGTTCCCTCATCCTCCTGTCTATAATGGTTGTTTTGTTCCGTCATCCTCCTGTCTATAATGGTTGTTTTGTTCCGTCATCCTCCTGTCTATAATGGTTGTTTTGTTCTGTCATCCTCCTGTCTATAATGGTTGTTTTGTTCTGTCATCCTCCTGTCTATAATGGTTGTTTTGTTCCGTCATCCTCCTGTCTATAATGGTTGTTTTGTTCTGTCATCCTCCTGTCTATAATGGTTGTTTTGTTCCGTCATCCTCCTGTCTATAATGGTTGTTTTGTTCTGTCATCCTCCTGTCTATAATGGTTGTTTTGTTCCGTCATCCTCCTGTCTATAATGGTTGTTTTGTTCTGTCATCCTCCTGTCTATAATGGTTGTTTTGTTCTGTCATCCTCCTGTCTATAATGGTTGTTTTGTTCCGTCATCCTCCTGTCTATAATGGTTGTTTGTTCCCTCATCCTCCTGTCTATAATGGTTGTTTTGTTCCCTCATCCTCCTGTCTATAATGGTTGTTTTGTTTCCTCATCCTCCTGTGATTGGTTGTTTTTATAAAGTAGAAGAAGGAGGAGCCTCACCTGAACACTGTTCTCTGTTATCTAAACAAGTTCACTTTACTCAAACAGTAACCAAGGAGATCAGTTCGGAATCTGGGACTCGTGTTTTTTTATGAGTTAAACGGAACTTTAAACCAAGTCAATTCCTGTCACTTCATTATTCATTTTTTTTTTTTCAAGTTATATTTGAGTCAAATGTTTAAGCTTTGACTGTGTCTGATGCTCTCTGCCGGGGATGAGATTAGGTTTATTTCTAGGATGAGGAGGAAGGGAAGAAGGAGAGGGAGAGGAGAGGAGAGGAGAGGAGAGGAGAGGAGAGGAGAGGAGAGGAGAGGAGAGGAGAGGAGAGGAGAGGAGAGGAGAGGGATGAGATGTGTTAGTGTAGATATCTACAGACAACCAAACGAATCCACCGGTAGTCAAAGTGCAGTAATGTCTCTGTTCCTAACGGTCCCTTTACAACGTGACTCATGTTGTTCCTATAGTTACAGTAACCATCCCTTTACAACGTGACTCATGTTGTCCCTAGTTACAGTAACCATCCCTTTACATCGTGACTCATGTTGTTCCTATAGTTACAGTAACCATCCCTTTACAACGTGACTCATGTTGTTCCTATAGTTACAGTAACCATCCCATTACATCGTGACTCATGTTGTCCCTAGTTACAGTAACCATCACTTTACAACGTGACTCATGTTGTCCCTCGTTACAGTAACCATCCCTTTACATCGTGACTCATGTTGTTCCTATAGTTACAGTAACCATCACTTTACAACGTGACTCATGTTGTTCCTATAGTTACAGTAACCATCACTTTACAACGTGACTCATGTTGTTCCTATAGTTACAGTAACCATCACTTTACAACGTGACTCATGTTGTCCCTAGTTACAGTAACCATCACTTTACATCGTGACTCATGTTGTTCCTATAGTTACAGTAACCATCACTTTACTAACTGGTGTCTCCTATCCACAGAGTCCACCAGTCAGCCCTGTCTGAGGGTAGATACAACACGTCTAGGTGTATCTGTCGTCCACCTGTTTTACATACACTATATATACCTAACCTGCTACACACAGAGTCCACCAGTCAGCCCTGTTCTGAGGGTAGATACAACACATCTAGGTGTATCTGTCGTCCACCTGTTAGACATACACTATATATACCTAACCTGCTACACACAGAGTCCACCAGTCAGCCCTGTCTGAGGGTAGATACAACACATCTAGGTGTATCTGTAGTCCACCTGTTTTACATACACTATATATACCTAACCTGCTACACACAGAGTCCACCAGTCAGCCCTGTCTGAGGGTAGATACAACACATCTAGGTGTATCTGTAGTCCACCTGTTAGACATACACTATATATACCTAACCTGCTACACACAGAGTCCACCAGTCAGCCCTGTCTGAGGGTAGATACAACACATCTAGGTGTATCTGTAGTCCACCTGTTAGACATACACTATATATACCTAACCTGCTACACACAGAGTCCACCAGTCAGCCCTGTCTGAGGGTAGATACAACACATCTCTCTCCAGCAGCCTAACGCCGTACTCAGGTCATATTCACTTGTAGAGATGGAACCCCAAACACCAACCACACCTCACTATCACCTTACCCGATACTAATGTTAACCCTAACCCCTGACCCCTGTATCCCTAACCCCTGTATCCCTAACCCCTGACCCCTGTATCCCTGACCCCTGTATCCCTAACCCCTGACCCCTGTATCCCTGACCCCTGTATCCCTGACCCCTGTATCCCTAACCCCTGACCCCTGTATCCCTAACCCCTGTATCCCAAACCCCTGACCCCTGTATCCCTAACCCCTGACCCCTGTATCCCTAACCCCTGTATCCCTGACCCCTGTAGCCCAGTCAGTCTCTATATAGTAAGAGATCATATCAGACTGGTGGATCCCAGTCAGTCTCTATATAGTAGGAGACCATATCAGACTGGTGGATCCCAGTCAGTCTCTATATAGTAGAGAGACCAGTCAGTCTCTATATAGTGGATCCCAGCCAGTCTCTATGTAGTAGATCCCAGCCAGTCTCTATATAGTAGGAGACCAGTCAGTCTCTATATAGTAGGAGATCATATCAGACTGGTGGATCCCAGTCAGTCTCTATGTAGTAGATCCCAGCCAGTCTCTATATAGTAGGAGACCAGTCAGTCTCTATATAGTAGGAGATCATATCAGACTGGTGGATCCCAGTCAGTCTCTATATAGTAGATCCGAGCCAGTCTCTATATAGTAGGAGACCAGTCAGTCTCTATATAGTAGATCCCAGCCAGTCTCTATATAGTAGGAGACCAGTCAGTCTCTATATAGTAGATCCCAGCCAGTCTCTATATAGTAGATCCCAGCCACTCTATATAGTAGATCCCAGCCAGTCTCTATATAGTAGGAGACCAGTCAGTCTCTATATAGTAGGAGACCATATCAGACTGGTGGATCCCAGTCAGTCTCTATATAGTAGGAGACCAGTCAGTCTCTATATAGTAGGAGACCATATCAGACTGGTAGATCCCAGTCAGTCTCTATATAGTAATAGACCATATCAGACTGGTAGATCCCAGTCAGTCTCTATATAGTAGGAGATCATATCAGACTGGTAGATCCCAGTCAGTCTCTATATAGTAGATCCCAGTCAGTCTCTATATAGTAGGAGACCAGTCAGTCTCTATATAGTAGGAGACCATATCAGACTGGTAGATCCCAGTCAGTCTCTATATAGTAGGAGACCATATCAGACTGGTGGATCCCAGTCAGTCTCTATATAGTAGGAGACCAGTCAGTCTCTATATAGTGGATCCCAGTCAGTCTCTATATAGTAATAGACCATATCAGACTGGTAGATCCTAGTCAGTCTCTATATAGTAGGAGATCATATCAGACTGGTAGATCCCAGTCAGTCTCTATATAGTAGATCCCAGTCAGTCTCTATATAGTAGGAGACCAGTCAGTCTAGTAGGAGATATCAACCTGGTAGATCCCAGTCAGTCTCTATATAGTAGAAGACCATATCAGACTGGTAGATCCTAGTCAGTCTCTATATAGTAGGATTCCATATCAGACTGGTGGATCCCAGTCAGTCTCTATATAGTAATAGACCATATCAGACTGGTAGATCCTAGTCAGTCTCTATATAGTAGGAGACCATATCAGACTGGTAGATCCCAGTCAGTCTCTATATAGTAGATCCCAGTCAGTCTCTATATAGTAGGAGACCAGTCAGTCTCTATATAGTAGGAGACCATATCAGACTGGTGGATCCCAGTCAGTCTCTATATAGTAGGAGACCATATCAGACTGGTAGATCCCAGTCAGTCTCTATATAGTAGAGAGACCATATCAGACTGGTGGATCCCAGTCAGTCTCTATATAGTAGGAGACCATATCAGACTGGTAGATCCCAGTCAGTCTCTATATAGTAGGATTCCATATCAGACTGGTGGATCCCAGTCAGTCTCTATATAGTAATAGACCATATCAGACTGGTAGATCCTAGTCAGTCTCTATATAGTAGGAGACCATATCAGACTGGTGGATCCCAGTCAGTCTCTATATAGTAGGAGACCATATCAGACTGGTAGATCCCAGTCAGTCTCTATATAGTAGGAGACCATATCAGACTGGTAGATCCTAGTCAGTCTCTATATAGTAGGAGACCATATCAGACTGGTGGATCCTAGTCAGTCTCTATATAGTAGGAGACCATATCAGACTGGTAGATCCTAGTCAGTCTCTATATAGTAGGAGACCATATCAGACTGGTAGATCCCAGTCAGTCTCTATATAGTAGATCCCAGTCAGTCTCTATATAGTAGGAGACCAGTCAGTCTCTATATAGTAGGAGACCATATCAGACTGGTGGATCCCAGTCAGTCTCTATATAGTAGGAGACCATATCAGACTGGTGGATCCCAGTCAGTCTCTATATAGTAGGAGACCATATCAGACTGGTAGATCCCAGTCAGTCTCTATATAGTAGAGAGACCATATCAGACTGGTAGATCCCAGTCAGTCTCTATATAGTAGATCCCAGTCAGTCTCTATATAGTAGGAGACCAGTCAGTCTCTATATAGTAGGAGACCATATCAGACTGGTAGATCCCAGTCAGTCTCTATATAGTAGGAGACCATATCAGACTGGTAGATCCCAGTCAGTCTCTATATAGTAGGAGACCAGTCAGTCTCTATATAGTAGGAGACCATATCAGACTGTTGGATCCCAGTCAGTCTCTATATAGTAATAGACCATATCAGACTGGTAGATCACAGTCAGTCTCTATATAGTAGGAGACCAGTCCGTCTCTATATAGTAGGAGACTAGAGATCAGAGTCAACCCGGCCCTCCGTCTCTAAACCCGCCCTCCGTCTCTAACCCCCGCACTCCATCTCTAAACCCGCCCTCCGTCTCTAACCCCCGCACTCCATCTCTAAACCCCGCCCTCCATCTCTAAACCCCGCCCTCCATCTCTAACCCTGCCCTCCATCTCTAACCCCGCCCTCCGTCTCTAACCCCGCCCTCCATCTTTAACCCTGCCCTCCATCTCTAAACCCCGCCCTCCGTCTCTAACCCCCGCCCTCCGTCTCTAACCCCCGCCCTCCATCTCTAACCCCGCCCTCCATCTCTAACCCCGCCCTCCATCTCTAACCCCCGCCCTCCATCTCTAAACCCCGCCCTCCGTCTCTAACCCCCGCCCTCCGTCTCTAAACCCCGCCCTCCGTCTCTAAACCCCGCCCTCCATCTCTAAACCCCGCCCTCCGTCCATGTCACCCCTGGGTCTCCGTCTGCTAAACCCCGCCCTATGATTATATATCTAAACCCCGCCCTCCATCTCTAAACCCCGCCCTCCGTCTCTAACCCCGCCCTCCGTAGGATCTAAACCCCGCCCTCCGTGATCTAGACCCCGCCCTCCATCTCTAAACCCCCCCTCCGTCTCTAACCCCGCCCTCCGTCTCTAAACCCCGCCCTCCATCTCTAACCCAGAGTTGTCTCGCCCTCCATCTCTAAACCCCGCCCACCCCTGTACCATGTCACCCTTTACTGGGTCACCAGCAGTATGCATGTAAACTATGATTATATATCAAGAGAATAGATCCGTAAACATGTGTATTTATCAGGTGGGAGGAGCTTCCTGTTTCTCCTTCTACTCTACCCTGTAGGATCTCACTGCGGAGAACAGAAGAGACTTTTGATTGGATGATGAGACAACGTTTTGTTTACTAGGAAGTTTAAAAGTTTGACAGATCAGTCTGACCCCCTCCCATGTCAATAGTTTGACCTCTGAAGTTTGAGAGATCAGAGTTGTCTCCAGCTATAGAATCTCCTGTCATATTTATTATTTATTCATTTAGCGACTGGTGTGTTTCTTTATTATCATAGTAGTCGATACAATTTGGTAGAAAATCATTATAATAAAGAGTTTGACAGATGGAGAGTTTGACAGATGGAGAGTTTGACAGATGGAGAGTTTGACAGATGGAGAGTTTGACAGATGAAGAGTTTGACAGATGGAGAGTTTGACAGATGGAGAGTTTGACAGATGGAGAGTTTGACAGATGGAGAGTTTGACAGATGGAGAGTTTGACAGATGGATTTGAATCCTCAGATGTATTTATTTTTTATGAGGAATTGTTTTGGACTATTTGCATGTTGCTGAGAAGAAGAACAACAGATATATAAAACATTTAAAAAAGATATCCGGATGTTGTTGTTTTTTACATTCTTTTGATAAATGAAAATGTCCAGATGTTTCCGATGTTTGTAGACTGCCCATCTAAATGTACTGGGCTCAGTTTGATCGGTATATAGTGGATCCCAGTCAGTCTCTATATAGTAGATCCCAGCCAGTCTCTATATAGTAATAGACCAGTCAGTCTCTATATAGTAGGAGATCATATCAGACTGGTGGATCCCAGCCAGTCTCTATATAGTAGATCCCAGTCAGTCTCTATATAGTAGATCCCAGCCAGTCTCTATATAGTGGATCCCAGTCAGTCTCTATATAGTAGATCCCAGCCAGTCTCTATATAGTGGATCCCAGTCAGTCTCTATGTAGTGGATCCCAGTCAGTCTCTATGTAGACTGCCCATCTAAATGTTCTGGGCTCAGTTTGATCGGTATATAGTGGATCCCAGTCAGTCTCTATATAGTAGATCCCAGCCAGTCTCTATATAGTAGGAGACCAGTCAGTCTCTATATAATAGGAGACCAGTCAGTCTCTATATAGTAGGAGACCAGTCAGTCTCTATATAGTAGATCCCAGCCAGTCTCTATATAGTAATAGACCATATCAGACCGGTAGATCCCAGTCAGTCTCTATATAGTAGATCCCAGCCAGTCTCTATATAGTAATAGACCATATCAGACCGGTAGATCCCAGTCAGTCTCTATATAGTAGATCCCAGCCAGTCTCTATATAGTAGATCCCAGCCAGTCTCTATGTAGTGGATCCCAGTCAGTCTCTATGTAGACTGCCCATCTAAATGTACTGGGCTCAGTTTGATCGGTAACAGGACTGTAATACTGATTTAAACATGATTTATTATTGTCCAATGCAAGATGTGCTGGGTGTGGTTTTAGTGTGTATCTACTGAGACCGTTGGTTGGATACCGGCCAAGCTGTCACAGAGAGGGAACCATGGAAACAGGCTGTGGGTGTTGTTTATCTCAGAACCCCAGAAGTCAGATGTTGAGCGCTTCCCCACCTGATCAGTCCACTAGTTACCCAACCGGCCAAGCTGTCACAGAGAGGGAACCATGGAAACAGGTTGTGGGTGTTGTTTATCTCTTCCCCACCTGATCAGTCCACTAGTTACCCAACCTGTGGGTGTTGCCAAGCTGTCACAGAGAGGGAACCATGGAAACAGGTTGTGGGTGTTGTTTATCTCTTCCCCACCTGATCAGTCCACTAGTTACCCAACCGGCCAAGCTGTCACAGAGAGGGAACCATGGAAACAGGTTGTGGGTGTTGTTTATCTCTTCCCCACCTGATCAGTCCACTAGTTACCCAACCGGCCAAGCTGTCACAGAGAGGGAACCATGGAAACAGGCTGTGGGTGTTGTTTATCTCTTCCCCACCTGATCAGTCCACTAGTTACCCAACCGGCCAAGCTGTCACAGAGAGGGAACCATGGAAACAGGTTGTGGGTGTTGTTTATCTCTTCCCACCTGATCAGTCCACTAGTTACCCAACCGGCCAAGCTGTCACAGAGGGAACCATGGAAACAGGCTGTGGGTGTTGTTTATCTCTTCCCCACCTGATCAGTCCACTAGTTACCCAACCGGCCAAGCTGTCACAGAGAGGGAACCATGGAAACAGGTTGTGGGTGTTGTTTATCTCTTCCCCACCTGATCAGTCCACTAGTTACCCAACCGGCCAAGCTGTCACAGAGAGGGAACCATGGAAACAGGCTGTGGGTGTTGTTTATCTCTTCCCCCAACAAGTTATTTCCAGAGAATCTGATGTGTGTTAAAACTCAGTATGAAATAAACCCTAATAAAGATTTATTACATAAATGATGATGGTGATGATGGTGATGATGGTGATGATGATGGTGATGGTGATGATGAAGACGGTGATGATGATGGTGATGGTGATGATGAAGACGGTGATGGTGATGATAATGGTGATGATGGTGATGATGATGGTGATGATGAAGATGATGGTGATGATGATGATGATGATGATGATGGTGATGATGACGGTGATGATGACGGTGATGATGAAGACGGTGATGGTGATGGTGATGATGAAGATGATGATGATGATGGTGATGATGAAGATGATGGTGATGATGGTGATGATGATGATGATGGTGATGATGGTGACGGTGATGATGATGATGGTGATGATGGTGATGATGAAGACGGTGATAATGGTGATGATGATGGTGATGATGGATGGTGATGATGATGGTGATGATGATGATGGTGATGATGATGATGATGATGATGACGGATCTTTGCCATTGAGGTGAATCTGTGCTCCTATCTGATAAAATACTAATTATAACGAGACCGAGTGTTTTTAAAACCGCACCAGCAGGCTTCAGGACGTTCTAGAACCAGGCTTCAGGAAGATCTAGAACCAGGCATCAGGACGTTGTAGAACCAGGCTTCAGGATGTTGTAGAACCAGGCTTCAGGAAGTTCTAGAACCAGGCATCAGGACGTTGTAGAACCAGGCTTCAGGATGTTGTAGAACCAGGCTTCAGGAAGTTCTAGAGCCAGGCTTCAGGATGTTGTAGAACCAGGCTTCAGGAAGTTCTAGAACCAGGCTTCAGGAAGATCTAGAACCAGGCATCAGGACGTTGTAGAACCAGGCTTCAGGATGTTGTAGAACCAGGCTTCAGGAAGTTCTAGAACCAGGCTTCAGGACGTTGTATAGCCAGGCTTCAGGAAGATCTAGAACCAGGCTTGAGGCCGTTTTAGCTGTGATGGAACCTGACCTTCAATCTATCAGAAACCTTGTCGTTTTAACTCTTGAGAGACTGGAGGAGATGGAGGAAGAGAGGAGGAGGAATAGAGGAGGAGGGTGTGTTTTCTAGCTGTCAATAGACAAGCTAACTGTCTGCAATAATCTCCCTCTGATGCTCTCAGAATTGAGAGAGGGTTTCCGAGGCTGGAATACAACTGTACTTTTGACGTTGTTTTGTTGCTGATTATTATAACGGTCAAACATTGTCCTGAAGGATGTTCCCTGTGGTCGAAAAATAAAACGTTTTTATTTTATTCCTGAGCCGAAGGTGTCTGGTGTGTTTCTTCACAGAGCCCCTTGTGGGATAACAACTATTGACTGTGTTATCAGCAGTCCCCACAGGATGGCGCCAGAGAGCAACGTGTCTTTAATATTGACTGTGTGCTCAGCAGTCCCCACAGGATGGCGCCAGAGAGCAACATGTCTTTAATATTGACTGTATTCTCAGCAGTCCCCACAGGATGGCGCCAGAGAGCAACATGTCTTTAATATTGACTGTGTTATCAGCAGTCCCCACAGGATGGCACCAGAGAGCAACATGTCTTTAATATTGACTGTATTCTCAGCAGTCCCCACAGGATGGCGCCAGAGAGCAACATGTCTTTAATATTGACTGTATTCTCAGCAGTCCCCACAGGATGGCGCTAGAGAGCAACATGTGTTTAATATTGACTGTATTCTCAGCAGTCCCCACAGGATGGCGCTAGAGAACAGCATGTCTTTAATATTGACTGTATTCTCAGCAGTCCCCACAGGATGGCGCCAGACTAACATGTCTTTAATATTGACTGTATTCTCAGCAGTCCCCACAGGATGGCGCCAGAGAGCAACATGTCTTTAATATTGACTGTATTAACTGAGTATTCTCAGCAACCCACATGATTCGCCAAACAGATAATGATGAGTTCACTAGAAAACAATGGTCTTAAAATAATATTGACTGTACTCTCAGCATTCTAGCCACTTTCGATCATGAAAGAATCTATGTATAATTTATTAATTTGTCCGTTATTTAACTAGGCAATTCCTTAGTTAAGAACATATTTTTATTTTCAATGCATTGGGCAGAACAAGGATCGCGATAGTGTTGAGCAGAGTATTGACTGTATTCTCAGGTTAAGGTAGGGTATTGACTGTTAAGGTAGACTAACATGTCTTTAATATTGACTGTATTTAAGGTAGGGTAGGTTAAGGTGGGGTAGGTTAAGGTGGGGTATTTATCATGAAAGTATGTATAATTTATTAATCTTTACTAGGCAAGTGTAGGTTAAGGGAACAACATAATGAGGGTAGGTTAAGGTAGGGCAGGTTTGGTGGGGGGTAGGTTAACATGGTAGGGAGGTTCAGGTTATAGGTGGGTAGGTTAAGGGTAGGTTAAGGTAAGGGGTAGGTTGAAGGTAGGTTAAGGTGGGGTAGGGTAGGTTATATCTGTATAGTGTAGGTTTAGGGTAGGTTAAGGTGGGGTAGGTTTAAGAATGGGGTTATAGGTTAAGGTTTAGGTTAAGGGCAGGGTAGGTTGTCTGTAGGGTAGGTTAAGGTAGGGGGGTTAAGGTAGGTAGGTTAAGGTGGGTAGGTTAAGGGGTTTATCTGTATAGTGTAGGTTAGGTAGGTTAAGGTCGGGGTAGGTAAGGTTAGGGTAGGTAGGGTAGGTTTAAGGTAGGGTAGGTTAAGGTAGGTTAAGGTAGGGTAGGTTAAGGTAGGGTAGGTTAAGGTAAGGTAGGTTAAGGTAGGGTAGGTTAAGGTATGGTAGGTTAAGGTAGGGTAGGTTAAGGTATGGTAGTTTAAGGTAGGTTAAGGTAGGTTAAGGTATGGTAGGTTAAGGTAGGTTAAGGTAGGGTAGGTTAAGGTAAGGTAGGTTAAGGTAAGGTAGGTTAAGGTAGGGTAGGTTAAGGTGGGGTAGGTTAAGGTGGGGTAGGTTAAGGTAGGGTAGGTTAAGGTAGGGTAGGTTAAGGTGGGGTAGGTTAAGGATAGGGTAGGTTAAGGTAGGTTAAGGTATGGTAGGTTAAGGTAGGTTAAGGTAAGGTAGGTTAATGTAGGGTAGGTTAAGGTAGGGTAGGTTAAGGTAGGGTAGGTTAAGGTAGGGTAGGTTAAGGTAGGGTAGGTTAAGGTAGGGTAGGTTAAGGTAAGGTAGGTTAAGGTAGGGTAGGTTAAGGTAGGTTAAGGTAGGTAGGTTAAGGTAGGGTAGGTTAAGGTAGGGTAGGTTAAGGTAGGTTAAGGTAAGGTAGGTTAAGGTAGGGTAGGTTAAGGTAGGGTAGGTTAAGGTAGGGTAGGTTAAGGTAAGGGTTATATCTGGCTGAGAGAGAGGAATTTCTGGTAGTAACTCTTGGTCACATCAATCATCAGGTCCTGGGTACATTCTGGGAGCTCTCCTGAAAACAGACCTGGGAGAGAGAGAGGAGGAAGAGGAGGATGTAGAAGAGGCGGAGGAGGAAGAGTGGGGAAGAGACACCAGTTAGAAAGAGTTGAAGACAAAATCCATCACTTTTCAGGCTCATTCATCATCTCCAGCACCATACCAGTGTCTACATATGCCAAAACGCTGATGTCATCGACTAGGAGTTTTTTTTTTTTTACAGTATGGGGAGGAAGTAGAGGGGGGTAGAGGGGAGGTAGAGGCAGAAGAGGGGAGAGAGGGAAGGTAGAGGAGGAAGTAGAGGGGGAGGGTAGAGGGGGAGGTAGAGGCAGAAGGTAGAGGAGGAAGTAGAGGGGGAGGATAGAGGGGGAGGTAGAGGCAGAAGAGGAGAGAGGGGGAAGGTAGAGGAGGAAGTAGAGGGGGGAGGGTAGACGGGGGAGGTAGAGGCAGAAGGTAGAGGAGGAAGTAGAGAGGGGGAGGTAGAGGGGAGGTAGAGGCAGAAGAGGGGAGAGAGGGGGAAGGTAGAGGAGGAAGTAGAGGGGGGAGGGTAGAGGGGGAGGTAGAGGCAGAAGGTAGAGGAGGAAGTAGAGGGGGGAGGTAGAAGAGGAGGTAGAGGAGGGTGTGTTCTGACCTGGGCATCCTGAGAACACGGTGAAGGGAGGAACCACGGTCTCAGGAGGAAGAACTGTGTTGTCTAGGATCTTACAACAATCCTTCAACACACACCGCCGGCCCTGGAACACACACACACACACACACACAGCATTATCAACCAGATACAGTGGCGACCGTTGCCTGGAGCAACAGAAACAACATGAACAACCAGTCGGTGTAGGAGTGACATTTCATATGTTGACAGAACACACTACCCCCATTGTGACATCACAACAGAACCTCTACAGAACACCACCGTCATGTGATGATACAAACTACAGTCATGTGACTACCCTGAAATAAACACAATCAGACCCAACTAGACAGAGACTAGTACTGTTCAGACCAGACTAGTAGAACACTGTTCAGACCAGGCTAGTAGAACATGGACCCAACTAGACAGAGACTAGTACCGTTCAGACCAGACTAGTAGAAAACGGACCCCAACTAAGTAGAACATGGACCCAACTAGACAGAGACTAGTACTGTTCAGACCAGGCTAGTAGAACATGGACCCAACTAGACAGAGACTAGTACTGTTCAGACCAGACTAGTAGAACATGGACCCCAACTAGACAGAGACTAGTACTGTTCAGACCAGACTAGTAGAACATGGACCCAACTAGACAGAGACTAGTACTGTTCAGACCAGACTAGTAGAACATGGACCCAACTAGACAGAGACTAGTACTGTTCAGACCAGACTAGTAGAACACTGTTCAGACCAGACTAGTAGAACATGGACCCAACTAGACAGAGACTAGTACTGTTCAGACCAGACTAGTAGAAAACGGACCCCAACTAAGTAGAACATGGACCCAACTAGACAGAGACTAGTACTGTTCAGACCAGACTAGTAGAACATGGACCCAACTAGACAGAGACTAGTACTGTTCAGACCAGACTAGTAGAACATGGACCCAACTAGACAGAGACTAGTACTGTTCAGACCAGACTAGTAGAACATGGACCCAACTAGACAGAGACTAGTACTGTTCAGACCAGACTAGTAGAACAGACCCAACTAGACAGAGACAGATGGACCCAACTAGACAGAGACTAGTACTGTTCAGACCAGACTAGTAGAACATGGACCCAACTAGACAGAGACTAGTACTGTTCAGACCAGACTAGTAGAACACTGTTCAGACCAGACTAGTAGAACATGGACCCAACTAGACAGAGACTAGTACTGTTCAGACCAGACTAGTAGAACATGGACCCAACTAGACAGAGACTAGTACTGTTCAGACCAGACTAGTAGAACATGGACCCAACTAGACAGAGACTAGTACTGTTCAGACCAGACTAGTAGAACATGGACCCAACTAGACAGAGACTAGTACTGTTCAGACCAGACTAGTAGAACATGGACCCAACTAGACAGAGACTAGTACTGTTCAGACCAGACTAGTAGAACATGGACCCAACTAGACAGAGACTAGTACTGTTCAGACCAGACTAGTAGAACATGGACCCAACTAGACAGAGACTAGTACTGTTCAGACCAGACTAGTAGAACATGGACCCAACTAGACAGAGACTAGTACTGTTCAGACCAGACTAGTAGAACATGGACCCAACTAGACAGAGACTAGTACTGTTCAGACCAGACTAGTAGAACATGGACCCAACTAGACAGAGACTAGTACTGTTCAGACCAGACTAGTAGAACATGGACCCAACAAGACAGAGACTAGTACTGTTCAAACCAGACTAGTAGAACAACTAACTAGACAGAGACTAGTACTGTTCAGACCAGACTAGTAGAACATGGACCCAACTAGACAGAGACTAGTACTGTTCAGACCAGACTAGTAGAACATGGACCCAACTAGACAGAGACTAGTACTGTTCAGACCAGACTAGTAGAACATGGACCCAACTAGACAGAGACTAGTACTGTTCAGACCAGACTAGTAGAACATGGACCCAACTAGACAGAGACTAGTACTGTTCAGACCAGACTAGTAGAACATGGACCCAACAAGACAGAGACTAGTACTGTTCAGACCAGACTAGTAGAACATGGACCCAACAAGACAGAGACTAGTACTGTTCAGACCAGACTAGTAGAACATGGACCCTAGACAGAGACTAGTACTGTTCAGACCAGACTAGTAGAACATGGACCCAACTAGACAGAGACTAGTACTGTTCAGACCAGACTAGTAGAACATGGACCCAACTAGACAGAGACTAGTACTGTTCAGACCAGACTAGTAGAACATGGACCCAACTAGACAGAGACTAGTACTGTTCAGACCAGACTAGTAGAACATGGACCCAACTAGACAGAGACTAGTACTGTTCAGACCAGACTAGTAGAACATGGACCCAACTAGACAGAGACTAGTACTGTTCAGACCAGACTAGTAGAACATGGACCCAACTAGACAGAGACTAGTACTGTTCAGACCAGACTAGTAGAACATGGACCCAACTAGACAGAGACTAGTACTGTTCAGACCAGACCAGACTAGTAGAACACTGTTCAGACCAGACTAGTAGAACATGGACCCAACTAGACAGAGACTAGTACTGTTCAGACCAGACTAGTAGAACATGGACCCAACTAGACAGAGACTAGTACTGTTCAGACCAGACTAGTAGAACATGGACCCAACTAGACAGAGACTAGTACTGTTCAGACCAGACTAGTAGAACATGGACCCAACTAGCCCGACAGGGACAGTGAAATGTTTTCGTTCCGAGCATCACATGACCCAGATTTAGGACCTGAATGTTCCCTCGGCCAGTGTGTGTGTGTGTGTAACTCTGTGTGTGTGTGTGTGTGTTACTCTGTGTGTGTGTGTGTTACTCTGTGTGTGTGTGTGTGTTACTCTGTGTGTGTGTGTGTGTGTAACTGTGTGTGTGTGTGTGTGTGTGTGTGTAACTCTGTGTGTGTGTGTAACTCTGTGTGTGTGTGTAACTCTGTGTGTGTGTGTGTAACTCTGTGAGTGTGTGTGTAACTCTGTGTGTGTGTGTAACTCTGTGTGTGTGTGTAACTCTGTGTGTGTGTGTGTTACTCTGTGAGTGTGTGTGACTGTGTGTGTGTGTGTAACTCTGTGAGTGTGTGTGACTGTGTGTTACTCTGTGAGTGTGTGTTACTCTGTGAGTGTGTGTTACTCTGTGTGTGTGTGTGACTGTGAGTGTGTGTTACTCTGTGAGTGTGTGTGTGTGTGTGTGTTACTCTGTGAGTGTGTGTTACTCTGTGAGTGTGTGTGACTGTGTGAGTGTGTGTGTGTGTAACTCTGTGTGTGTGACTGTGTGTGTGTGTGTGTGTGTAACTCTGTGTGTGTGTGTGTGACTGTGTGTTACTCTGTGAGTGTGTGTTACTCTGTGAGTGTGTGTAACTCTGTGAGTGTGTGTAACTCTGTGAGTGTGTGTAACTCTGTGAGTGTGTGTTACTCTGTGAGTGTGTGTTACTCTGTGAGTGTGTGTGTGTAACTCTGTGAGTGTGTGTAACTCTGTGAGTGTGTGTTACTCTGTGAGTGTGTGTTACTCTGTGAGTGTGTGTAACTCTGTGAGTGTGTAACTCTGTGACTGTGTGTGTGTGTGACTGTGTGTGTGTGACTGTGAGTGTGTAACTCTGTGAGTGTGTGTAACTCTGTGAGTGTGTGTAACTCTGTGAGTGTGTGTAACTCTGTGAGTGTGTGTAACTCTGTGAGTGTGTGTGACTCTGTGACTGTGTGTGTGTGTGACTGTGAGTGTGTGTAACTCTGTGAGTGTGTGTGTGTTACTCTGTGTGTGTGTAACTCTGTGAGTGTGTGTGTTACTCTGTGAGTGTGTGTAACTCTGTGAGTGTGTGTAACTCTGTGAGTGTGTGTGTGTGTTACTCTGAGTGTGTGTAACTCTGTGAGTGTGTGTGTGTTACTCTGTGAGTGTGTGTAACTCTGTGAGTGTGTGTAACTCTGTGAGTGTGTGTGTGTAACTCTGTGAGTGTGTGTAACTCTGTGAGTGTGTGTGTGTTACTCTGTGAGTGTGTGTGTGTAACTCTGTGAGTGTGTGTGTGTTACTCTGTGAGTGTGTGTGTGTTACTCTGTGAGTGTGTGTGTGTTACTCTGTGAGTGTGTGTGTGTTACTCTGTGAGTGTGTGTGTGTTACTCTGTGAGTGTGTGTTACTCTGTGTGTGTGTGTGTGTTACTCTGTGAGTGTGTGTGTGTAACTCTGTGAGTGTGTGTTACTCTGTGAGTGTGTGTGTGACTGTGTGTGTGTGTAACTCTGTGAGTGTGTGTGTGTAACTCTGTGAGTGTGTGTGTGTAACTCTGTGAGTGTGTGTGTGTTACTCTGTGAGTGTGTGTAACTCTGTGAGTGTGTGTGTGTTACTCTGTGAGTGTGTGTGTGTTACTCTGTGAGTGTGTGTGTGTGTGTTACTCTGTGAGTGTGTGTGTGTAACTCTGTGAGTGTGTGTAACTCTGTGTGTGTGTGTGTGACTCTGTGTGTGTGTGTGTGTAACTCTGTGAGTGTGTGTAACTCTGTGAGTGTGTGTAACTCTGTGAGTGTGTGTAACTCTGTGAGTGTGTGTGTGTAACTCTGTGAGTGTGTGTGTGTTACTCTGTGAGAGTGTGTGTGTTACTCTGTGAGTGTGTGTGTGTTACTCTGTGAGTGTGTGTGTTACTCTGTGAGTGTGTGTAACTCTGTGAGTGTGTGTGTGTTACTCTGTGAGTGTGTGTAACTCTGTGAGTGTGTGTGTGTTACTCTGTGAGTGTGTGTAACTCACGATGACACAGTTCTTCCCGATGTGAACGTAAGATCCGATCTGAGCAGCGTTCACCACACAGTCTTCCTCTATAAACACATGGTCTCCGATGTGTAGTGGGAAGAAGGCCACTCTGGGAGGGGGGGAAAGAGGACAAGGGGTCACAGTCTTCCTCTATAAACACATGGTCTCCGATGTGCAGTGGGAAGAAGGCCACTCTGGGAGGGGAAAGAGGACAAGGGGTCAGAGTGTTCCTGATAAACACATGGTCTCCGATGTGTAGTGGGAAGAAGGCCACTCTGGGAGGGGGAAAGAGGACAAGGGGTCAGAGATCATTCCTCTATAAACACATGGTCTCCGATGTGTAGAGGGAAGAAGGCCACTCTGGGAGGGGGAAAGAGGGGGAGGGGTCAGAGGTCATTCCTCTATAAACACATGGTCTGTCGTGATGTGTCAGAGGGAAGAAGGCCACTCTGGGAGTGTGGGGAAAGACGGACAAGGGGTCAGTAGCTCTGTGAAAGGTCTGTGTTAAACACATGAGACCCCTAGAAGACCGATGGAGACCCCTGGTAGCTCGGGAAGATGGAGACCCCTGGGAGGGGGAAGAAGGGGTCAGAGGTCCTGGTCTATAAACACATGGTCTCCTGAGTGTGGTAGTGGGAAGAAGCCGATGTGACTCTGGGACCCCTGGTCTAGAAGAGGAGAGGGAAGAGGCCCCTGGTCTAGAAGAGGAGGTCTTCCTCTATAAACACATGGTCTCCGAATGTGCAGTGGGAAGAAGGCCACTCTGGGAGGGGGGAAAGGAGGAGAAGGGGTCAGAGATCATTCCTCTATAAACACATGGTCTCCGATGTGTAGAGTGGGAAGAAGGCCACTCTGGGAGGGGAAAGAGGGGAAGGGGTCAGAGGATCATTCCTCTATAAACACATGGTCTCCGATGTAGAGGGAAGAACCCCTGGTCTGGGAAAGGGGAAAGAGGGGGAGGGGTCAGAGGTCCCTGGTCTAGAAGAACTCTGTGGAGATGTGCTAGCAGTAGACCTAAACAGTTTAGAAACAGATGGAGACCCCTGTAGTCGAGAAGAAGATGGAGACCCCTGGTCTAGAAGAAGATGGAGACCCCTGGTCTAGAAGAAGATGGAGACCCCTGGTCTAGAAGAAGATGGAGACCCCTGGTCTAGAAGAGGATGGAGCCCCTGGTCTAGAAGAGGATGGAGGCCCCTGGTGTAGAAGAGGAGACACCTGGTCTAGAAGAGGAGACCCCTAGTCTAGAAGAGGAGACCCCTGGTCTAGAAGAGGAGACCCCTAGTCTAGAAGAAGATGGAGACCCCTGGTCTAGAAGAGGAGACCCCTGGTCTAGAAGAGGAGACCCCTGGTCTAGAGGAGACCCCTGGTCTAGAAGATGGGACCCCTGGTCTAGAAGAGGACCCTGGTCTGGTGTAGAAGAGGACCCTGGTTAGAAGAGGAGACCCCTGGTCTAGAAAGAGGAGTCCCCTAGTCTAGAAGAGGAGACCCCTAGTCTAGAAGAGGAGACCCCTGGTCTAGAAGAAGATGGAGACCCCTGGTCTAGAAGAAGATGGAGACCCCTGGTCTAGAAGAGGAGACCCCTAGTCTAGAAGAAGATGGAGACCCCTGGTCTAGAAGAAGATGGAGACCCCTGGTCTAGAAGAGGATGGAGGACCCCTGGTCTAGAAGAAGACCCCTGGGAGACCCCTGGTCTAGAAGAAGATGGAGACCCCTGGTCTAGAAGAGGAGATAGAAGAGACCCCTGGTCTAGAAGAAGATGGAGACCCCTGGTCTAGAGAGAAGATGGAGACCCCTGGTCTAGAAGAGGAGACCCCTGGTCTAGAAGAGGAGACCCCTGGTCTAGAAGAAGATGGAGACCCCTGGTCTAGAAGAGGAGACCCCTGGTCTAGAAGAGGAGACCCCTGGTCTAGAAGAAGATGGAGACCCTGGTCTAGAAGAGGAGACCCTGGTCTAGGAGACCCCTGGTCTAGAAGAGGAGACCCCTGGTCTAGAAAGGAGACCCTGGTCTAGAAGGAGTCCCTGGTCTAGAAGAGGAGACCCCTGGTCTAGAAGAGAGTCCCTGGTCTAGAAGAGACCCCTGGTCTAGAAGAGAGACCCTGGTCTAGAAGAGGAGACCCTGGTCTAGAAGAGGAGTCCCCTGGTCTAGAAGAGGAGACCCTGGTCTAGAAGAGGAGTCCCCTGGTCTAGAAGAGGAGACCCTGGTCTAGAAGAGAGTCCCTGGTCTAGAAGAGGAGTCCCCTGGTCTAGAAGAGGAGACCCCTGGTCTAGAAGAGGAGTCCCCTGGTCTAGAAGAGGAGACCCCTGGTCTAGAAGAGGAGACCCCTGGTCTAGAAGAGGAGTCCCCTGGTCTAGAAGAGGAGTCCCCTGGTCTAGAAGAGGAGACCCCTGGTCTAGAAGAGGAGTCCCCTGGTCTAGAAGAGGAGTCCCCTGGTCTAGAAGAGGAGTCCCCTGGTCTAGAAGAGGAGTCCCCTGGTCTAGAAGAGGAGACCCCTGGTCTAGAAGAGGAGTCCCCTGGTCTAGAAGAGGAGTCCCCTGGAAGAGGAGTCCCCTGGTCTAGAAGAGGAGACCCCTGGTCTAGAAGAGGAGACCCTGGTCTAGAAGAGGAGTCCCCTGGTCTAGAAGAGGAGTCCCCTGGTCTAGAAGAGGAGTCCCCTGGTCTAGAAGAGGAGTCCCCTGGTCTAGAAGAGGAGTCCCCTGGTCTAGAAGAGGAGTCCCCTGGTCTAGAAGAGGAGTCCCCTGGTCTAGAAGAGGAGTCCCCTGGTCTAGAAGAGGAG
>NW_027040491.1:175992-185992 GCF_034236695.1 Oncorhynchus nerka
GACCAGGGACTCCTCTTCTAGACCAGGGGACTCCTCTTCTAGACCAGGGGACTCCTCTTCTAGACCAGGGGTCTCCTCTTCTAGACCAGGGGTCTCCTCTTCTAGACCAGGGGACTCCTCTTCTAGACCAGGGGACTCCTCTTCTAGATAGGGGTCTCCTCTTCTAGACCAGGGGTCTCCTCTTCTAGACCAGGGTCTCCTCTTCTAGACCAGGGTCTCCATCCTCTTCTAGACCAGGGTCTCCATCCTCTTCTAGACCAGGGGTCTCCATCCTCTTCTAGACCAGGGGTCTCCATCCTCTTCTAGACCAGGGGACTCCTTTTCTAGACCAGGGGACTCCTCTTCTAACCAGGGTCTCCAACCTATTCTACACCAGGGGCCTCCATCTTCTTCTAGACTAGGGGTCTCCTCTTCTAGACCAGGGGTCTCCTCTTCTAGACCAGGGGTCTCCATCTTCTTCTAGACTAGGGGTCTCCTCTTCTAGACCAGGGGTCTCCTCTTCTAGACCAGGGGTCTCCTCTTCTAGACCAGGGGTCTCCTCTTCTAGACCAGGGGTCTCCATCTTCTTCTAGACCAGGGGTCTCCATCTTCTTCTAGACCAGGGGTCTCCATCTTCTTCTAGACCAGGGGACTCCTTTTCTAGACCAGGGGTCTCCAACCTATTCTACACCAGGGGCCTCCATCCTCTTCTAGACCAGGGGTCTCCATCTTCTTCTAGACTAGGGGTCTCCTCTTCTAGACCAGGGGTCTCCATCTTCTTCTAGACCAGGGGTCTCCATCTTCTTCTAGACCAGGGGTCTCCATCTTCTTCTAGACCAGGGGTCTCCATCTTCTTCTAGACCAGGGGTCTCCTCTTCTAGACTAGGGGTCTCCTCTTCTAGACTAGGGGTCTCCTCTTCTAGACTAGGGGACTCCTTTTCTAGACCAGGGGTCTCCAACCTATTCTACACCAGGGGCCTCCATCCTCTTCTAGACCAGGGGTCTCCATCTTCTTCTAGACCAGGGGTCTCCTCTTCTAGACTAGGGGTCTCCTCTTCTAGACTAGGGGACTCCTTTTCTAGACCAGGGGTCTCCAACCTATTCTAGACCAGGGGTCTCCTCTTCTAGACTAGGGGTCTCCTCTTCTAGACCAGGGGTCTCCTCTTCTAGACTAGGGGTCTCCTCTTCTAGACCAGGGGTCTCCTCTTCTAGACCAGGGGTCTCCTCTTCTAGACCAGGGGCCTCCTCTTCTAGACCAGGGGCCTCCATCCTCTTCTAGACCAGGGGTCTCCATCTTCTTCTAGACCAGGGGTCTCCATCTTCTTCTAGACCAGGGGTCTCCATCTTCTTCTAGACCAGGGGTCTCCAACCTTTTCGAGCTACTTAAAAAAATTAAACGTGTTTCTACTGTTTAGGTCTACTGCTGAAGCACATCACGACAGAGTTCGAGAGGAATGACCTCTGACCCCTCCCCCTCTTTCCCCCCCTCCCAGAGTGGCCTTCTTCCCTCTACACATCGGAGACCATGTGTTTATAGAGGAATGATCTCTGACCCCTTGTCCTCTTTCCCCCCCTCCCAGAGTGGCCTTCTTCCCACTACACATCGGAGACCATGTGTTTATAGAGGAATGACCTCTGACCCCTTGTCCTCTTTCCCCCCTCCCAGAGTGGCCTTCTTCCCTCTACACATCGGAGACCATGTGTTTATAGAGGAATGATCTCTGACCCCTCCCCCTCTTTCCCCCCCTCCCAGAGTGGCCTTCTTCCCTCTACACATCGGAGACCATGTGTTTATAGAGGAATGATCTCTGACCCCTCCCCCTCTTTCCCCCCTCCCAGAGTGGCCTTCTTCCCTCTACACATCGGAGACCATGTGTTTATAGAGGAAGACTGTGTGGTGAACGCTGCTCAGATCGGATCTTACGTTCACATCGGGAAGAACTGTGTCATCGTGAGTTACACACACTCACAGAGTAACACACACACACACTCACAGAGTTACACACACTCACAGAGTTACACACACACACTCACAGAGTAACACACACACACTCACAGAGTTACACACACACACTCACAGAGTAACACACACACACTCACAGAGTAACACACACACACACTCACAGAGTAACACACACACACTCACAGAGTAACACACACTCAGAGTTACACACACACACTCACAGAGTAACACACACACACTCACAGAGTTACACACACACACTCACAGAGTTACACACACACACTCACAGAGTTACACACACTCACAGAGTAACACACACACACTCACAGAGTTACACACACTCACAGAGTAACACACACACTCACACACTCACAGAGTAACACACACACACTCAGAGTTACACACACACTCACAGAGTTACACACACACACACTCACAGAGTTACACACACACTCACAGAGTAACACACACACACTCACAGAGTAACACACACTCACAGAGTTACACACACTCACAGAGTTACACACACTCACAGAGTTACACACACTCACAGAGTTACACACACTCACAGAGTAACACACACACACTCACAGAGTAACACACACACACTCACAGAGTAACACACACACTCACAGAGTAACACACACACACACACTCACAGAGTAACACACACACACTCACAGAGTAACACACACACACTCACAGAGTTACACACACTCACAGAGTTACACACACTCACAGAGTTACACACACACTCACAGAGTTACACACACACACTCACAGAGTTACACACACACACTCACAGAGTTACACACACACACAGAGTTACACACATGCACAGAGTTACACACACTCACTCACAGAGTAACACACACACACTCACAGAGTAACACACACACACTCACAGAGTAACACACTCACAGAGTTACACACACTCACAGAGTTACACACACTCACAGAGTTACACACACACTCACAGAGTTACACACACACACTCACAGAGTTACACACACACACACTCACAGAGTTACACACACACACTCACAGAGTTACACACACACACTCACAGAGTTACACACACACTCACAGAGTTACACACACACTCACAGAGTTACACACACACTCACAGAGTTACACACACTCACAGAGTTACACACACTCACAGAGTAACACACACTCACAGAGTTACACACACACTCACAGAGTTACACACACACTCACAGAGTTACACACACACACTCACAGAGTAACACACACACTCACAGAGTTACACACACACACTCACAGAGTAACACACACACACTCACAGAGTAACACACACACTCACAGAGTAACACACACACACTCACAGAGTTACACACACAGAGTTACACACACACACTCACAGAGTTACACACACACACTCACAGAGTTACACACACACACTCACAGAGTAACACACACACACAGTCACACACACACAGTCACACACACTCACAGAGTTACACACACTCACAGAGTAACACACACTCACAGAGTAACACACACACACTCACAGAGTAACACACACACACTCACAGAGTAACACACACACACTCACAGAGTAACACACACACACTCACAGAGTAACACACACACACTCACAGAGTAACACACACACACTCACAGAGTTACACACACTCACAGAGTAACACACACTCACAGAGTAACACACAGTCACACACACACACAGTCACACACACACACAGTCACACACAGAGTTACACACACACACAGTCACACACACTCACAGAGTAACACACACTCACAGAGTAACACACACTCACAGAGTAACACACAGTCACACACACTCACAGAGTACACACACACTCACAGAGTTACACACACTCACAGAGTAACACACACACACACAGAGTTACACACACACACAGAGTTACACACACACACAGAGTTACACACACACAGAGTTACACACACACTCACAGAGTTACACACACACTCACAGAGTTACACACACACACACAGAGTTACACACACACACACAGAGTTACACACACACACACAGAGTTACACACACACACACACACACACACACAGAGTTACACACACACACACACACAGAGTTACACACACACACACACACAGAGTTACACACACACACACAGAGTAACACACACACACACAGTAACACACACAGAGTAACACACACACACACACACAGAGTTACACACACACACACTGGCCGAGGGAACATTCAGGTCCTAAATCTGGGTCATGTGATGCTCGGAACGAAAACATTTCACTGTCCCTGTCGGGCTAGTTGGGTCCATGTTCTACTAGTCTGGTCTGAACAGTACTAGTCTCTGTCTAGTTGGGTCCATGTTCTACTAGTCTGGTCTGAACAGTACTAGTCTCTGTCTAGTTGGGTCCATGTTCTACTAGTCTGGTCTGAACAGTGTTCTACTAGTCTGGTCTGAACAGTACTAGTCTCTGTCTAGTTGGGTCCATGTTCTACTAGTCTGGTCTGAACAGTACTAGTCTCTGTCTAGTTGGGTCCATGTTCTACTAGTCTGGTCTGAACAGTACTAGTCTCTGTCTAGTTGGGTCCATGTTCTAGTAGCCTGGTCTGAACAGTACTAGTCTCTGTCTAGTTGGGTCCATGTTCTACTAGTCTGGTCTGAACAGTACTAGTCTCTGTCTAGTTGGGTCCATGTTCTACTAGTCTGGTCTGAACAGTGTTCTACTACTCTCTGAACAGTCTAGTTGTCTAGTTACCATGTTCTACTAGTCTGGTCTGAACAGTACTAGTCTCTGTCTAGTTGGGTCCATGTTCTACTAGTCTGGTCTGAACAGTACTAGTCTCTGTCTAGTTGGGTCCATGTTCTACTCACAGTCTGGTCTGAACAGTACTAGTCTCTGTCTAGTTGGGTCCATGTTCTACTAGTCTGGTCTGAACAGTACTAGTCTCTGTCTTGTTGGGTCCATGTTCTACTAGTCTGGTCTGAACAGTACTAGTCTCTGTCTAGTTGGGTCCATGTTCTACTAGTCTGGTCTGAACAGTACTAGTCTCTGTCTAGTTGGGTCCATGTTCTACTAGTCTGGTCTGAACAGTACTAGTCTCTGTCTAGTTGGGTCCATGTTCTACTAGTCTGGTCTGAACAGTACTAGTCTCTGTCTAGTTGGGTCCATGTTCTACTAGTCTGGTCTGAACAGTACTAGTCTCTGTCTAGTTGGGTCCATGTTCTACTAGTCTGGTCTGAACAGTACTAGTCTCTGTCTAGTTGGGTCCATGTTCTACTAGTCTGGTCTGAACAGTACTAGTCTCTGTCTAGTTGGGTCCATGTTCTACTAGTCTGGTCTGAACAGTACTAGTCTCTGTCTAGTTGGGTCCATGTTCTACTAGTCTGGTCTGAACAGTACTAGTTCTGTCTAGTTGGGTCCATGTTCTACTAGTCTGGTCTGAACAGTACTAGTCTCTGTCTAGTTGGGTCCATGTTCTACTAGTCTGGTCTGAACAGTACTAGTCTCTGTCTAGTTGGGTCCATGTTCTACTAGTCTGGTCTGAACAGTACTAGTCTCTGTCTAGTTGGGTCCATGTTCTACTAGTCTGGTCTGAACAGTACTAGTCTCTGTCTAGTTGGGTCCATGTTCTACTAGTCTGGTCTGAACAGTACTAGTCTCTGTCTAGTTGGGTCCATGTTCTACTAGTCTGGTCTGAACAGTACTAGTCTCTGTCTAGTTGGGTCCATGTTCTACTAGTCTGGTCTGAACAGTACTAGTCTCTGTCTAGTTGGGTCCATGTTCTACTAGTCTGGTCTGAACAGTACTAGTCTCTGTCTAGTTGGGTCCATGTTCTACTAGCCTGGTCTGAACAGTACTAGTCTCTGTCTAGTTGGGTCCATGTTCTACTAGTCTGGTCTGAACAGTACTAGTCTCTGTCTAGTTGGGTCCATGTTCTACTAGTCTGGTCTGAACAGTACTAGTCTCTGTCTAGTTGGGTCCATGTTCTACTAGCCTGGTCTGAACAGTACTAGTCTCTGTCTAGTCTCTGTCTAGTTGGGTCCATGTTCTACTAGTCTGGTCTGAACAGTGTTCTACTAGTCTGGTCTGAACAGTACTAGTCTCTGTCTAGTTGGGTCCATGTTCTACTAGTCTGGTCTGAACAGTACTAGTCTCTGTCTAGTTGGGTCCATGTTCTACTAGTCTGGTCTGAACAGTACTAGTCTCTGTCTAGTTGGGTCCATGTTCTACTAGCTGGTCTGAACAGTACTAGTCTCTGTCTAGTTGGGTCCATGTTCTACTAGTCTGGTCTGAACAGTACTAGTCTCTGTCTAGTTGGGTCCATGTTCTACTAGTCTGGTCTGAACAGTACTAGTCTCTGTCTAGTTGGGTCCATGTTCTACTAGTCTGGTCTGAACAGTACTAGTCTCTGTCTAGTTGGGTCCATGTTCTACTAGTCTGGTCTGAACAGTACTAGTCTCTGTCTAGTTGGGTCCATGTTCTACTAGTCTGGTCTGAACAGTACTAGTCTCTGTCTAGTTGGGTCCATGTTCTACTAGTCTGGTCTGAACAGTACTAGTCTCTGTCTAGTTGGGTCCATGTTCTACTAGTCTGGTCTGAACAGTACTAGTCTCTGTCTAGTTGGGTCCATGTTCTACTAGTCTGGTCTGAACAGTACTAGTCTCTGTCTTGTTGGGTCCATGTTCTACTAGTCTGGTCTGAACAGTACTAGTCTCTGTCTAGTTGGGTCCATGTTCTACTAGTCTGGTCTGAACAGTACTAGTCTCTGTCTAGTTGGGTCCATGTTCTACTAGTCTGGTCTGAACAGTACTAGTCTCTGTCTAGTTGGGTCCATGTTCTACTAGTCTGGTCTGAACAGTACTAGTCTCTGTCTTGTTGGGTCCATGTTCTACTAGTCTGGTCTGAACAGTGTTCTACTAGTCTGGTCTGAACAGTACTAGTCTAGTTGGGTCCGTGTTCTACTAGTCTGGTCTGAACAGTACTAGTCTCTGTCTAGTTGGGTCCATGTTCTACTAGCCTGGTCTGAACAGTGTTCTACTAGTCTGGTCTGAACAGTACTAGTCTCTGTCTAGTTGGGTCTGATTGTATTTATTTCAGGGTAGTCACATGACTGTAGTTTGTATCATCACATGACGGTGGTGTTCTGTAGAGGTTCTGTTGTGATGTCACAATGGGGGTAGTGTGTTCTGTCAACATATGAAATGTCACTCCTACACCGACTGGTTGTTCATGTTGTTTCTGTTGCTCCAGGCAACGGTCGCCACTGTATCTGGTTGATAATGCTGTGTGTGTGTGTGTGTGTGTGTGTGTGTGTGTGTTCCAGGGCCGGCGGTGTGTGTTGAAGGATTGTTGTAAGATCCTAGACAACACAGTTCTTCCTCCTGAGACCGTGGTTCCTCCCTTCACCGTGTTCTCAGGATGCCCAGGTCAGAACACACCCTCCTCTCTTCTACCTCCCCCTCTTTCCTCCTCTTCTACCTCCCCCTCCCCCCCCCTCTACTTCCTCCTCCCCCTCTCTCCCTCTTCTGCCTCTACCTCCCCCTCTACCTCCCCCTCTACTTCCTCCTCTACCTTCTGCCTCTACCTCCCCCTCTACCCTCCCCCTCTACTTCCTCCTCTACCTTCCCCCTCTCTCCCCTCTTCTGCCTCTACCTCCCCCTCTATCCTCCCCCTCTACTTCCTCCTCTACCTCTGCCTCTACCTCCCCCTCTACCCTCCCCCTCTACTTCCTCCTCTACCTTCCCCCTCTCTCCCCTCTTCTGCCTCTACCTCCCCCTCTACCCCCCTCTACTTCCTCCCCCATACTCGTAAAAAAAAAACTCCTAGTCGATGACATCAGCGTTTTGGCATATGTAGACACTGGTATGGTGCTGGAGATGATGAATGAGCCTGAAAAGTGATGGATTTTGTCTTCAACTCTTTCTAACTGGTGTCTCTTCCCCACTCTTCCTCCTCCGCCTCTTCTACATCCTCCTCTTCCTCCTCTCTCTCTCCCAGGTCTGTTTTCAGGAGAGCTCCCAGAATGTACCCAGGACCTGATGATTGATGTGACCAAGAGTTACTACCAGAAATTCCTCTCTCTCAGCCAGATATAACCCTTATAACCCTACCTTAACCTATCCTACCTTAACCTACCCTACCTTAACCTACCCTACCTTAACCTACCTTAACCTACCCTACCTTAACCTACCCTCCCTTAACCTACCCTACCTTAACCTACCTTAACCTACCCTACATTAACCTACCTTACCTTAACCTACCCTACCTAAACCTACCCTACCTTAACCTACCCTAAACCTACCCTACCTAACCTACCCTACCTTAACCTACCTTACCTTAACCTACCTACCTACCCTAACCTACCTTAACCTACCATTTAACCTACCTTAACCTACCAACCTACCCCACCTTAACCTACCCTACCTTAACCTACCCCTACCTTAACCTACCCCACCTTAACCTGCCTACCTTAACCTAACCTACCTAACCTACCTACCTTAACCTACCCTGCCTACCACCTTAACCTAACCTACCTACCTTAACCTACCCTACCTTAACCTACCTACCTTAACCTACCCTAACCTACCTAACCTACCCCATATAACCTACCTTAACCTACCCTGCAACCTACCCTACCTTAACCTACCCTACCTTAACCTACCTTACCTTAACCTACCCTACCTTAACCTACCTTAACCTACCATACCTTAACCTACCCTACCTTAACCTACCCTACCTTAACCTACCTTACCTTAACCTACCTTACCTTAACCTACCCCACCTTAACCTACCCTAACCTACACTATACAGATATAACCCCTTAACCTACCTTACCTTAACCTACCCTACCTTAACCTACCTTAACCTACCCTACCTTAACCTACCTTACCTTAACCTACCTTACCTTAACCTACCCCACCTTAACCTACCCCACCTTAACCTACCTTACCTTAACCTACCTTACCTTAACCTACCCTACCTTAACCTACCTTACCTTAACCTACCTTACCTTAACCTACCCTAACCTACACTATACAGATATAACACCTTAACCTACCCCACCTTAACCTACCCCACCTTAACCTACCCTACCTTAACCTACCCCACCTTAACCTACCCTAACCTACACTATACAGATATAACCCCTTAACCTACCCCACCTTAACCTACCCCACCTTAACCTACCCTACCTTAACCTACCCTACCTTAACCTACCCTACCTTAACCTACCCTACTCTGCTCAACACTATCCGATCCTTGTTCTGCCCAGCATTGAAAATAAAAATATGTTCTTAACTGACTTGCCTAGTTAAATAACGGACAAATTAATAAATTATACGTAGATTCTTTCATGATCGAAAGTGGCACGAAGTCTGACGAGTTCCTTTCAACTACGACTTTGATTTTAAGACCAAATAGGAACTCAACAGTGTTTGGCGTAAACAACAGAGTTATACACCTCAGTTATGTTGCTCTCTGGCGCCATCATGTGGGGACTGCTGAGAATACAGTCAATATTAAAGACATGTTAGTCTGGCGCCATCCTGTGGGGACTGCTGAGAATACAGTCAATATTAAAGACATGTTAGTCTGGCGCCATCCTGTGGGGACTGCTGAGAATACAGTCAATATTAAAGCATGCCATCCTGTGGGGACTGCTGAGAATACAGTCAATATTAAAGACATGTTGCTCTCTAGCGCCATCCTGTGGGGACTGCTGAGAATACAGTCAATATTAAAGACATGTTAATCTCTCTTGTTTAAAGCGCCATCCTGTGGGGACTGCTGAGAATACAGTCAATATTAAAGACATGTTGCTCTCTGGCGCCATCCTGTGGGGACTGGAGAATACAGTCAATATTAAAGACATGTTACTGATCCTGTGGGGACACAGTCAATATTAAAGACATGTTGCTCTCTGGCGCCATCCTGTGGGGACTGCTGAGAATACAGTCAATATTAAAGACATGTTGCTCTCTGGCGCCATCCTGTGGGGACTGCTGAGAATACAGTCAATATTAAAGACACGTTGCTCTCTGGCGCCATCCTGTGGGGACT
>NW_027040491.1:188492-220992 GCF_034236695.1 Oncorhynchus nerka
ATCTTGCATTGGACAATAATAAATCATGTTTAAATCAGTATTACAGTCCTGTTACCGATCAAACTGAGCCCAGAACATTTAGATGGGCAGTCTACATAGAGACTGACTGGGATCCACTACATAAACTGAGAGACTTTAGGCTGGGATCTACTATATAGAGACTGGCTGGGATGGCTGGGATCTATATAGAGACTGACTGGGATCTACTGGCTGGGATCTGATATGGTCTATCTACTATATAGAGACTGGCTGGGATCTACTATATAGAGACTGGCTGGGATCTACTATGTAGAGACTGGCTGGGATCTATTACTATATCCACTAGAGACTGGCTGGGATCTACTATATAGATCCACTGACTGGTCTCCTACCACTATATAGAGACTGACTGGTCTCAAACTATTATATAGAGACTGACTGGTCTCTGGGATCTACTATATAGAGACTGGCTGGGATCTACTATATAGAGACTGACTGGGATCCACTATATAGAGACTGACTGGGATCCAAACTGAGCCCAGAACATCGACATAGATGGGGATCTACATAGAGACTGGCTGGGATCTACTATATAGAGACTGGCTGGGATCTACTATATAGAGACTGACTGGGATCCACTATATAGAGACTGGCTGGGATCCACTATATAGAGACTGGCTGGGATCCACTATATAGAGACTGGGGATCCACTATATAGAGACTGGCTGGGATCTACTATATAGAGACTGACTGGGATCTACTAGACTGACTGGGATCTACTATATAGAGACTGGCTGGGATCCACTAGTCTGATATGATCTCCTATCTACTATAGAGACTGACTGGGATCCACTATTACTATGGGATAGAGACTGGCTGGGATCTACTATATAGAGACTGACTGGGATCCACACTATCTACTACCGGGATCAAACTGAGCCCAGTACATTTAGATGGGCAGTCTACAAACATCGGAAACATCTGGACATTTTCATTTATCAAAAGAATGTAAAAAAAAACAACATCCGGATATCTTTTTAAATGTTTTATATATCTGTTGTTCTTCTTCTCAGCAACATGCAAATAGTCCAAAACAATTCCTCATAAAAAATAAATACATCTGAGGATTCAAATCCATCTGTCAAACTCTCCATCTGTCAAACTCTCCATCTGTCAAACTCTCCATCTGTCAAACTCTCCATCTGTCAAACTCTCCATCTGTCAAACTCTTCATCTGTCAAACTCTCCATCTGTCAAACTCTCCATCTGTCAAACTCTCCATCTGTCAAACTCTCCATCTGTCAAACTCTCCATCTGTCAAACTCTCCATCTGTCAAACTCTCCCCATCTGTCAAACTCTCCATCTGTCAAACTCTCCATCTGTCAAACTCTCCATCTGTCAAACTCTCCATCTGTCAAACTCTTCATCTGTCAAACTCTCCATCTGTCAAACTCTCCATCTGTCAAACTCTTCATCTGTCAAACTCTTCATCTGTCAAACTCTCCATCATCTGTCAAACTCTCGTCTGTCAAACTCTCATCTGTCAAACTCTTCAAAACTCTCTTCTGTTCTCTCCATCTGTCAAACTCTCCATCTGTCAAACTCTCCATCTGTCAAACTCTCCATCTGTCAAACTCTTCATCTGTCAAACTCTCCATCTGTCAAACTCTCCATCTGTCAAACTCTTCATCTGTCAAACTCTTTATTATAATGATTTTCTACCAAATTGTATCGACTACTATGATAATAAAGAAACACACCAGTCGCTAAATGAATAAATAATAAATATGACAGGAGATTCTATAGCTGGAGACAACTCTGACTCTAAAGTTCAGAGGTCAAACTAGTTGACATGGGAGGGGGGTCAGACTGACGCCAGGCTTTTACTTCCTAGTAAACAAAACGTTGTCTCATCATCCAATCAAAAGTCTCTTCTGTTCTCCGCAGTGAGATCCTACAGGGTAGAGTAGAAGGAGAAACAGGAAGCTCCTCCCACCTGATAAATACACATGTTTACGGATCTATTCTCTTGATATATAATCATAGTTTACATGCATACTGCTGGTGACCCAGTAAAGGGTGACATGGTACAGGGGTGGGCGGGGTTTAGAGATGGAGGGCGGGGTTAGAGATGGAGGGCGGGGTTTAGAGACGGAGGGCGGGGTTAGAGACGGAGGGCGGGGTTTAGAGATGGAGGGCGGGGGTTAGAGATGGAGGGCGGGGTTAGAGATGGAGGGCGGGGTTAGAGATGGAGGGCGGGGTTAGAGACGGAGGCGGGGTTAGAGACGGAGGGCGGGGTTTAGAGATGGAGGGCGGGGTTAAAGATGGAGGGCGGGGTTTAGAGACGGAGGGGGGGTTAGAGATGGAGGGCGGGGTTAGAGATGGAGGCGGGGTTTAGAGATGGAGGGCGGGGTTTAGAGACGGAGGGCGGGGTTAGAGACGGAGGGCGGGTTTAGAGATGGAGGCGGGGTTAGAGACGGAGGGCGGGTTTAGAGACGGAGGCGGGGTTAGAGATCTCTAGGGCGGGGTTAGAGACGGAGGTCTCCTACTATAGAGACTGGACTGTGATTAGAGACGGAGGGCTATTACTTAGAGACGGAGGGATCGGGTTGAGATGGAGGGCAGAGACTGACTGGTCTCCTACTATGGATTAGAGACTGACGGGGATCTACCAGTCTGATGGACTTAGAGATGGAGTGCGATCTAGAGACAGGGCGGGTTTAGAGATGGACTGGTCTCCTACTATAGAGACGGACTGGGATCTACTTTAGAGACTGAGGGCTGGGATCTACCAGTCTGATATGTCTCCTACTATATAGAGACGGACTGGGATCTCCAGTCTGATATGGTCTATATAGAGACTGACTGTGATCTACCAGTCTGATATGGTCTCCTACTATATAGAGACTGACTGGGATCCACCAGTCTGATATGGTCTCCTACTATATAGAGACTGACTGGTCTCCTACTATATAGGGATCTACTACTGACTGGGATCTACCAGTCTGATATGGTCTCTCTACTATATAGAGACTGACTGGGATCTACCAGTCTGATATGGTCTCCTACTATATAGAGACTGACTGGGATCCACCAGTCTGATATGGTCTCCTACTATATAGAGACTGACTGGGTCCACCAGTCTGATATGGTCTCCTACTATATAGAGACTGACTGGGATCTACCAGTCTGATATGGTCTCCTACTATATAGAGACTGACTGGGATCCACCAGTCTGATATGGTCTCCTACTATATAGAGACTGACTAGGATCTACCAGTCTGATATGGTCTCCTACTATATAGAGACTGACTGGGATCCACCAGTCTGATATGGGATCTACTATATAGAGACTGACTGGGATCTACCAGTCTGATATGGTCTCCTACTATATAGAGACTGACTGGGATCTACCAGTCTGATATGGTCTCCTACTATATAGAGACTGACTGGGATCTACCAGTCTGATATGGTCTCCTACTATATAGAGACTGACTGGGATCTACCAGTCTGATATGGTCTCCTACTATATAGAGACTGACTGGGATCTCCAGTCTATATGGAGACTCTGGGATCTACTATATAGAGACTGACTGGGATCTACCAGTCTGATATGGTCTCCTACTATATAGAGACTGACTAGGATCTACCAGTCTGATATGGTCTATTACTATATAGAGACTGACTGGGATCCACCAGTCTGATATGGAATCCTACTATATAGAGACTGACTAGGATCTACCAGTCTGATATGGTCTTCTACTATATAGAGACTGACTGGGATCTACCAGGTTGATATCTCCTACTAGACTGACTGGTCTCCTACTATATAGAGACTGACTGGGATCTACTATATAGAGACTGACTGGGATCTACCAGTCTGATATGATCTCCTACTATATAGAGACTGACTGGGATCTACCAGTCTGATATGGTCTCCTACTATATAGAGACTGACTGGTCTCCTACTAGAGACTGACTGGTCTCCTACTATATAGAGACGGACTGGGATCCACCAGTCTGATATGGTCTCCTACTATATAGAGACTGACTGGTCTCCTACTATATAGAGACTGGCTGGGATCTACTATATAGAGACTGGCTGGGATCTACTATATAGAGACTGACTGGGATCTACCGGTCTGATATGGTCTATTACTATATAGAGACTGACTGTTATCTACCAGTCTGATATGGTCTCCTACTATATAGAGACTGACTGGGATCTACTATATAGACTGACTGGGATCCACCAGTCTGATATGGTCTCCTACTATATAGAGACTGACTGGTCTCCTACTATATAGAGACTGGCTGGGATCTACTATATAGAGTGGCTGGGATCTACTATATAGAGACTCCTACTATATAGAGACTGACTGGTCTCCTACTATATAGAGACTGACTGGGATCTACCAGTCTGATATGGTCTCCTACTATATAGAGACTGACTGGGATCTACTATATAGAGACTGACTGGGATCCACCAGTCTGATATGGTCTCCTACTATATAGAGACTGACTGGGATCTACTATATAGAGACTGACTGGGATCCACCAGTCTGATATGGTCTCCTACTATATAGAGACTGACTGGGATCCACCAGTCTGATATGGTCTCCTACTATATAGAGACTGGCTGGGATCTACTATATAGAGACTGACTGGGATCCACCAGTCTGAGACTGACTGGTCTCTCTATATATAGAGACTGACTGGGATCCACACCAGTCTGATATGGTCTCCTACTATATAGAGACTGGTCTCTCTAGAGGCTGGGATCCACCAGTCTGATATGATCTCCTACTATATAGAGACTGACTGGGATCCACCAGTCTGAGATCTCTTACTATATAGGACTGACTGGGCTACAGGGGTCAGGGATACAGGGTTAGGGATACAGGGGTCAGGGGTTAGGGATACAGGGGTCAGGGTTTGGGATACAGGGGTTAGGGATACAGGGGTCAGGGGTTAGGGATACAGGGGTCAGGGATACAGGGGTCAGGGATACAGGGGTCAGGGGTTAGGGATACAGGGTCAGGGATACAGGGGTCAGGGGTTAGAGATACAGGGGTTAGGGATACAGGGGTTAGGGATCAGGGGTTAGGGTTAACATTATTATCGGGTAAGGTGATAGTGAGGTGTGGTTGGTGTTTGGGGTTCCATCTCTACAAGTGGATATGACCTGAGTACGGCGTTAGGCTGCTGGAGAGAGATGTGTTGTATCTACCCTCAGACAGGGCTGACTGGTGGACTCTGTGTGTAGCAGGTTAGGTATATATAGTGTATGTCTAACAGGTGGACTACAGATACACCTAGATGTGTTGTATCTACCCTCAGACAGGGCTGACTGGTGGACTCTGTGTGTAGCAGGTTAGGTATATATAGTGTATGTCTAACAGGTGGACTACAGATACACCTAGATGTGTTGTATCTACCCTCAGACAGGGCTGACTGGTGGACTCTGTGTGTAGCAGGTTAGGTATATATAGTGTATGTAAAACAGGTGGACTACAGATACACCTAGATGTGTTGTATCTACCCTCAGACAGGGCTGACTGGTGGACTCTGTGTGTAGCAGGTTAGGTATATATAGTGTATGTCTAACAGGTGGACTACAGATACACCTAGATGTGTTGTATCTACCCTCAGACAGGGCTGACTGGTGGACTCTGTGTGTAGCAGGTTAGGTATATATAGTGTATGTAAAACAGGTGGACGACAGATACACCTAGACGTGTTGTATCTACCCTCAGACAGGGCTGACTGGTGGACTCTGTGGATAGGAGACACCAGTTAGTAAAGTGATGGTTACTGTAACTATAGGAACAACATGAGTCACGATGTAAAGTGATGGTTACTGTAACTAGGGACAACATGAGTCACGTTGTAAAGTGATGGTTACTGTAACTATAGGAACAACATGAGTCACGTTGTAAAGTGATGGTTACTGTAACTATAGGAACAACATGAGTCACGTTGTAAAGTGATGGTTACTGTAACTATAGGAACAACATGAGTCACGATGTAAAGGGATGGTTACTGTAACGAGGGACAACATGAGTCACGTTGTAAAGTGATGGTTACTGTAACTAGGGACAACATGAGTCACGATGTAATGGGATGGTTACTGTAACTATAGGAACAACATGAGTCACGTTGTAAAGGGATGGTTACTGTAACTATAGGAACAACATGAGTCACGATGTAAAGGGATGGTTACTGTAACTAGGGACAACATGAGTCACGTTGTAAAGGGATGGTTACTGTAACTATAGGAACAACATGAGTCACGTTGTAAAGGGACCGTTAGGAACAGAGACATTACTGCACTTTGACTACCGGTGGATTTGTTTGGTTGTCTGTAGATATCTACACTAACACATCTCATCCCTCTCCTCTCCTCTCCTCTCCTCTCCTCTCCTCTCCTCTCCTCTCCTCTCCTCTCCTCTCCTCTTCCTCTCCTCTCCTCTCCCTCTCCTTCTTCCCTTCCTCCTCATCCTAGAAATAAACCTAATCTCATCCCCGGCAGAGAGCATCAGACACAGTCAAAGCTTAAACATTTGACTCAAATATAACTTGAAAAAAAAAATGAATAATGAAGTGACAGGAATTGACTTGGTTTAAAGTTCCGTTTAACTCATAAAAAAACACGAGTCCCAGATTCCGAACTGATCTCCTTGGTTACTGTTTGAGTAAAGTGAACTTGTTTAGATAACAGAGAACAGTGTTCAGGTGAGGCTCCTCCTTCTTCTACTTTATAAAAACAACCAATCACAGGAGGATGAGGGAACACAACAACCATTATAGACAGGAGGATGAGGGAACAAAACAACCATTATAGACAGGAGGATGAGGGAACAAAACAACCATTATAGACAGGAGGATGACGGAACAAAACAACCATTATAGACAGGAGGATGACAGAACAAAACAACCATTATAGACAGGAGGATGACAGAACAAAACAACCATTATAGACAGGAGGATGACGGAACAAAACAACCATTATAGACAGGAGGATGACAGAACAAAACAACCATTATAGACAGGAGGATGACGGAACAAAAAAACAACCATTATAGACAGGAGGATGACAGAACAAAACAACCATTATAGACAGGAGGATGACGGAACAAAACAACCATTATAGACAGGAGGATGACAGAACAAAACAACCATTATAGACAGGAGGATGACAGAACAAAACAACCATTATAGACAGGAGGATGACGGAACAAAACAACCATTATAGACAGGAGGATGAGGGAACAAAACAACCATTATAGACAGGAGGATGAGGGAACTAAACAACCATTATAGACAGGAGGATGATGGAACAAAACAACCATTATAGACAGGAGGATGACGGAACAAAACAACCATTATAGACAGGAGGATGAGGGAACAAAACAACCATTATAGACAGGAGGATGAGGGAACAAAACAACCATTATAGACAGGAGGATGAGGGAACAAAACAACCATTATAGACAGGAGGATGAGGGAACACAACAACCATTATAGACAGGAGGATGAGGGAACAAAACAACCATTATAGACAGGAGGATGAGGGAACAAAACAACCATTATAGACAGGAGGATGAGGGAACAAAACAACCATTATAGACAGGAGGACGACGAAACAAAACAACCATTATAGACAGGAGGATGAGGGAACAAAACAACCATTATAGACAGGAGGATGAGGGAACAAAACAACCATTATAGAAGGAGGATGACAAACAAAACAACCATTATAGACAGGAGGATGACTGAACAAAACAACCATTATAGACAGGAGGATGAGGGAACAAAACAACCATTATAGACAGGAGGATGAGGGAACAAAACAACCATTATAGACAGGAGGATGAGGGAACAAAACAACCATTATAGACAGGAGGATGAGGGAACAAAACAACCATTATAGACAGGAGGATGAGGGAACAAACAACCATTATAGACAGGAGGATGAGGGAACAAAACAACCATTATAGACAGGAGGATGAGGGGAACAAAACAACCATTATAGACAGGAGGATGAGGGAACACAACAACCATTATAGACAGGAGGATGACGGAACAAAACAACCATTATAGACAGGAGGATGAGGGAACAAAACAACCATTATAGACAGGAGGATGAGGGAACAAAACAACCATTATAGACAGGAGGATGAGGGAACAAAACAACCATTATAGACAGGAGGATGAGGGAACAAAACAATCATTATAGACAGGAGGATGAGGGAACACAAAACAACCATTATAGACAGGAGGATGAGGGAACAAAACAACCATTATAGACAGGAGGATGAGGGAACAAAACAACCATTATAGACAGGAGGATGAGGGAACTAAACAACCATTATAGACAGGAGGATGAGGGAACAAAACAACCATTATAGACAGGAGGATGAGGGAACAAAACAACCATTATAGACAGGAGGATGAGGGAACAAAACAACCATTATAGACAGGAGGATGAGGGAACAAAACAACCATTATAGACAGGAGGATGAGGGAACACAACAACCATTATAGACAGGAGGATGAGGGAACAAAACAACCATTATAGACAGGAGGACGAGGAAACAAAACAACTATTATAGACAGGAGGATGAGGGAACAAAACAACCATTATAGACAGGAGGATGATGGGAACAAAACAACCATTATAGACAGGAGGATGATGAAAACAAAACAACCATTATAGACAGGAGGATGAGGGAACAAAACAACCATTATAGACAGGAGGATGAGGGAACAAAAACAACCATTATAGACAGGAGGATGAGGGAACTAAACAACCATTATAGACAGGAGGATGAGGGAACAAAACAACCATTATAGACAGGAGGATGAGGGAACTAAACAACCATTATAGACAGGAGGATGAGGGAACTAAACAACCATTATAGACAGGAGGATGAGGGAACTAAACAACCATTATAGACAGGAGGATGAGGGAACTAAACAACCATTATAGACAGGAGGATGAGGGAACAAAACAACCATTATAGACAGGAGGATGAGGGAACAAAACAACCATTATAGACAGGAGGATGATGGAACAAAACAACCATTATAGACAGGAGGATGATGGAACAAAACAACCATTATAGACAGGAGGATGAGGGAACAAAACAACCATTATAGACAGGAGGATGAGGGAACAAAACAACCATTATAGACAGGAGGATGAGGGAACAAAACAACCATTATAGACAGGAGGATGAGGGAACTAAACAACCATTATAGACAGGAGGATGAGGGAACAAAACAGCCATTATAGACAGGAGGATGAGGGAACAAAACAACCATTATAGACATGAGGATGATGGAACAAAACAACCATTATAGACAGGAGGATGAGGGAACAAAACAACCATTATAGACAGGAGGATGAGGGAACAAAACAACCATTATAGATCTCTAGAAGAAAATGTGGTGCATTAATGCATAGAGTTATTTCATCATCACAGCAATAAAATACTTTCTGTATATACAACGCTCTGCTGTCTGTCTGTCTGTCTGTCTGTCTGTCTGTCTGTCTGTCTGTCTGTCTGTCTGTCTGTCTGTCTGTCTGTCTGCAGATGAAGACATGTCTATCAACATCCATGACAGAGAGCATCTGAACAGACGGATGCATATGGGATCAAATACACACAACACACAACACACGTGTCCAGGACTGCTGTCCTCTTCTGTCTGTCTGTCTGAGAGATCAATGTGATCATGGACCAGGACAGGAAACAGGAAGTAGAGCTCCTGCAGAGGATTTGAAGGAGCCACGTCAATCTCCCATCTCACTTCCTGTAAGGGTCAGAGGTCAGCCAGGCGCTGGTTCCTGATTGGCTCACGTGAGGGCAGAGTGTCATAAATGTTTGTTCCTGATTGGCTGGCTGGCTGGTGTGAGGAGTGTCAGAAATACTTTGGCTACAGATTTATGTGGCTTTAGTCCTAGCCCTGAAACTAAATAACACTGAGTTACAACCTCACTACCTCTCTCTCTCTCTCCCCTCCCTCCCTCTATCTCTCCCCCTTCTCTCTCTCTCTCTCTCTCTCTCTCTCTCTCTCTCTCTCTCTCTCTCTTTCGCTCTCCCCACTCTCTCTCTCTCTCTCTCTCCCCTCCCTCCCTCTATCTCTCCCCTTCTCTCTCTCTCTCTCCCCTCCCCTCCCTCCCTCTATCTCTCCCCCTTCTCTCTCTCTCTCTCTCTCTCTGTCTCTCGCTCTCCCCCCTCTCTCTCTCTCTCCCTCTCTCCCTCCCTCTCTCTCTCCATCCAACCCGTCTCTGTCCAGATCAGGCCACACCCTCTGGATGGGGTTTAGTCTTTCTGACGAATCCCTCTCCTACTACAGTACCAGGCTCTGTCTCTCATTGGGCAGTTCTCCTGTTCATCGAGCTAAACCCCGCCCTGCTGTTAAAGTGCGAGGGACTTGTGGCTGGTTCATTGCTCGATAGGCCAGCGGACATGCCACTCGTGTATCTGTGCTCCGGTTGGTCGAAGGTGAACTGTGGGAGGGGCTTGTAGTCACTGTAGAGAGAGGAAGGTCTCGTGTCGGAGTTCAGGGACAGGGTGTGTGTGGGGGACGGAGTGTGTGTGTGTGAATGAGGTAGAGTGTGTGTACGGATAAGAGTGTGTGCATGGGGCAGGCGGTGTGTGTGTGTGTGTGTCGGGATGTGTGTTACTGCGTGAGGGAGAGTCTGTACGAGTGTGTGGTGATGTGTCGGCGTTAGTGTTGGCGTGTGAGTAGGCGTGAGTGTGCGGTGATGTGTTGGCGTGTGTGTAGGCGTGAGTGTGCGGTGATGTGTTGGCGTGTGCGTAGGCGTGAGTGTGCGGTGATGTGTTGGCGTGTGTGTAGGCGTGAGTGTGCGTACCGGTGTGTGTGTCGGCGTCAGCCTGTGTGTAGGAGTGTGTGTGCGTACCGGTGTGTGTGTCGGCGTCAGCCTGTGTGTAGGAGTGTGTGCGTCGGCGACGTCGTAGGAGGGGGTCCTGCGTCTCAGCAGCGGGTTACAGTCAGAGGGCGTGGCCTGCTGGGTCACACGGGGGATGGATGAAGACGCAGGGTGGGCTCGTCCTCTTCTTCCTGTGACCTCTAACCTCTGACCCCTGACCCCTGGGCCTCCTCTCTTCCCCGTCCACCTCCCCTAGAAGCGGGTCCTCCGGAGGGGACGGGCAGATCTCGATGGAGTGTCGTCGCTGGTCGTCAGGACAACGGGGTTTATCCAGGAAGCCCTGGGTGTCTACGCTGAAGCCCTTCCTCGGGTTGTGAGCTTGTAGCCCCGCCCCCAGCAGACTGAGCGCACTCCCTCGGCTCCTCAGGGAAGGTGGGGAGTCGGGGGAGGCGTAGGGGGGAGAGGGAGTGACACCGCCCACTTCCATGTCTGTCCCACCAATGGCGCGCTGAGCTGGTGATGTGCCACACCTCCTCGTCGGCGGGATCCGAGAGGAAGGGGGGAGGAGAGGGGGGGCGGGTTGAGAGGGAGTCCTGTCTGTCTACTGAGGCAACACTCTGAACCTCCACCGAGTCCACCTTCACAGCCACCTGGAACACAGAGAGGACACAAAGGGGAATGTTAGGGTCACAGTGTGTGTGTGCCTTTCCATGTCAAATGAGACAAATATTTGACAAAGTTTTGTGGTGGAAGACTAAGCCTGGTGTGTGTGTGTGTGTGTGTGTGTGTGTACTCTCACCTGTCTCGCAGCCCCCTGGGCGAGGGCCTTGGCGGGGCGATGTGAGGGGAACAGGGTGAGAGAGGCCGGGCAGTACGGCCTGGTCTTCGCATGGCTGGGAGTGCACCGATGTCACAGAGCCTGAGGAGAAAACGAACACCAACACTAAAACTTAGACTGCCGTTGGGATATGAACTCAGCGAGACTATTCACCCTGAGGTACAAAACCTGCAGGCTGTTACAGTCAGTCAACAGGACTCATTGGGTCAGTGTTTGTATCTCTGGGAATAACATGATACTAGCATCCAGGGGGCTAACATGCTACTAGCATCCAGAGGGCTAACATGCTACTAGCATCCAGGGGGCTAACATGCTACTAACATCCATGGGGCTAACATGCTACTAGCATCCAGGGGGCTAACATGCTACTAGCATCCAGGGGCTAACATGATGCTAGCATCCAGGGGGCTAACATGCTACTAGCATCCATGGGGCTAACACGTTACTAGCATCCAGGGGGCTAACATGCTACTAGCATCCAGGGGGCTAACATGCTACCAGCATCCAGGGGGATAAAATGCTACTAGCATCCAGAGGGCTAACATGCTACTAGCATCCATGGGGCTAACATTCTACTAGCATCCAGGGGACTCTTATGTGTAATGTAACTGAGAGGCAGGATCAATGGTTAATGACTCTTATGTGTAATATAATGGAACTGAGAGTCAGGATCAATGACTAATGACTCTTATGTGTAATGGAACAGAGTCAGGATCAATGACTAATGACTCTTATGTGTAATGGAACTGAGAGTCAGGATCAATGACTAATGACTCTTATGTGTAATGGAACAGAGTCAGGATCAATGACTAATGACTCTTATGTGTAATGGAACTGAGAGTCAGGATCAATGGCTAATGACTCTTATGTGTAATATAATGGAACAGAGTCAGGATCAATGGCTAATGACTCTTATGTGTAATGGAACAGAGTCAGGATCAATGACTAATGACTCTTATGTGTAATGGAACTGAGAGTCAGGATCAATGACTAATGACTCTTATGTGTAATGGAACAGAGTCAGGATCAATGACTAATGACTCTTATGTGTAATGTAATGGAACAGAGTCAGGATCAATGACTAATGACTCTTATGTGTAATGGAACAGAGTCAGGATCAATGACTAATGACTCTTATGTGTAATGGAACAGAGTCAGGATCAATGACTAATGACTCTTATGTGTAATGGAACTGAGAGTCAGGATCAATGACTAATGACTCTTATGTGTAATGGAACTGAGAGTCAGGATCAATGACTAATGACTCTTATGTGTAATGGAACAGAGTCAGGATCAATGGTTAATGACTCTTATGTGTAATATAATGGAACTGAGAGTCAGGATCAATGACTAATGACTCTTATGTGTAATATAATGGAACTGAGAGTCAGGATCAATGACTAATGACTCTTATGTGTAATGTAATGGAACAGAGTCAGGATCAATAACTAATGACTCTTATGTGTAATGGAACAGAGTCAGGATCAATGACTAATGACTCTTATGTGTAATGAACTGAGAGTCAGGATCAATGGTTAATGACTCTTATGTGTAATATAATGGAACTGAGTCAGGATCAATGACTAATAACTCTTATATGTAATGGAACAGAGTCAGGATCAATGACTAATGACTCTTATGTGTAATATAATGGAACAGAGTCAGGATCAATGACTAATGACTCTTATGTGTAATGGAACTGAGAGTCAGGATCAATGACTAATGACTCTTATGTGTAATGGAACAGAGTCAGGATCAATGACTAATGACTCTTATGTGTAATGGAACAGAGTCAAGATCAATGACTAATGACTCTTATGTGTAATGAACTGAGAGTCAGGATCAATGACTAATGACTCTTATGTGTAGTGGAACAGAGTCAGGATCAATGACTAATGACTCTTATGTGTAATGGAACAGAGTCAGGATCAATGACTAATGACTCTTATGTGTAATATAATGGAACAGAGTCAGGATCAATGACTAATGACTCTTATGTGTAATGGAACAGAGTCAGGATCAATGACTAATGACTCTTATGTGTAATGGAACAGAGTCAGGATCAATGGCTAATGACTCTTATGTGTAATGGAACTGAGAGTCAGGATCAATGACTAATGACTCTTATGTGTAATGGAACAGAGTCAGGATCAATGGTTAATGACTCTTATGTGTAATATAATGGAACAGAGTCAGGATCAATGACTAATGACTCTTATGTGTAATATAATGGAACAGAGTCAGGATCAATGACTAATGACTCTTATGTGTAATATAATGGAACAGAGTCAGGATCAATGGTTAATGACTCTTATGTGTAATGGAACTGAGAGTCAGGATCAATGACTAATGACTCTTATGTGTAGTGGAACAGAGTCAGGATCAATGACTAATGACTCTTATGTGTAGTGGAACAGAGTCAGGATCAATGGTTAATGACTCTTATGTGTAATGACTCTTATAATGGACTCTATGACTCTTATGTGTAATGGAACAGAGTCAGGATCAATGACTAATGACTCTTATGTGTAATGGAACAGAGTCAGGATCAATGACTAATGACTCTTATGTGTAATATAATGGAACAGAGTCAGGATCAATGACTAATGACTCTTATGTGTAATATAATGGAACTGAGTCAGGATCAATGACTAATGACTCTTATGTGTAATGGAACAGAGTCAGGATCAATGACTAATGACTCTTATGTGTAATGGAACAGAGTCAGGATCAATGACTAATGACTCTTATTGTAATGGAACTGAAGTCAGGATCAATGACTAATGACTCTTATGTGTAATGGAACAGAGTCAGGATCAATGACTAATGACTCTTATGTGTAATATAATGGAACAGAGTCAGGATCAATGACTAATGACTCTTATGTGTAATGGAACAGTGTGTGTGTGAGTCAAGATCAATGACTAATGACTCTTATGTGTAATGAACTGAGAGTCAGGATCAATGACTAATGACTCAGGATCCCTCTGTCAGTCAATGAGTTCCCTCTAACCTCACTGTATATTATAGAACACTCTAGTTAGTCTTAGAACCTCACTGTAGATCATAGAACACGAGTTAGAACCTCATGGAGAGAACACTCTAGTTAGTCTTAGAACCTCACTGTAGATTACAGAACACTCTAGTTAGTCTTAGAACCTCACTGTAGATCACAGAACACTCTAGTTAGTCTTAGAACCTCACTGTAGATCATAGAACACTCTAGTTAGTCTTAGAACTCACTGTAGATCATAGAACACTCTAGTTAGTCTTAGAACCTCACTGTAGATCTATAGAACACTCTAGTTGGTCTTGGAACCTCACTGTAGATTATAGAACACTCTGTCTCTCTCTAGTCCTCTCACTCTAGTCTCTCTTAGAACCTTTCTCTGTAGATCACATAACAATCTAGTTAGTCTTAGAACCTCCCTGTAGATCATATAACACTCTAGTTAGTCTTAGAACCTCTGTAGATTATAGAACACTCTAGTTAGTCTTAGAACCTCACTGTAGATTATAGAACACTCTAATTAGTCTTAAACCTCCCTGTAGATTATAGAACACTCTAGTTAGTCTTAGAACCTCACTGAACATTAGAAGTTACCTGGTAATACACCTCCCCTTTGCAACCCTAAATAAGAGTGTGTGTGTGTGTGTGTACCTGAGGCTTGGTGCAGGGGGCTGCTGTGTTCCTGTAGAGATCACTAAGGGGGCGCTAAACATCGTACAGGAGGAAACATGTAGCTGTCGTTAGATCACTAAGCATTCTAAATGCATCTGGATCACTAAGACATCTCTAACCTGGTGACAGAAAGCATTCTCCTCCTGGTTGCACTGACCCTCCTCCTCCTGTAGAGGGAGACACTAGACCCTACGTTAGGATGTGTGTGTGTGTGTGTGTGTGTGTGTGTGTGTGCATTGTGTGTGTGCAGCTGTGTGTGTGTGTGTGTGTGTGTGTGTGTGTTGTGTCACTGTGTGTCTGTGTGTGTGTTCGTCCAATTTGGGGTTGCAAAATTACTAAACTTTCAACAAATGCTCTGGTTTTCTAGAAATCCTGGTTGAAATATTCCAGTTCTCTTGCTGAATTCCCTCCTGATTCTGTGGAATCCTCCAACAGGATTTAGGTTTAACCAGGGAATTTATTAAAAGAATTCAGTCCACTGGAGAGATGGTAAACCCTGCTGCTAGCAACACAACACTAATACAGCCATCAGTTCAGTCCCTCAGTACTACTGCATTCTAAACCCTGCAGCTAGCCATCTAGAATAATCATAACTGGACAGGAGAGAACACATGTCTGCACACATCCACTGGTCTCTCTCTCTGTCTCCTCTGCTCTCTCACTCTCTCATTCTCTCCTGTCTGTCTCACTCTGTCTGTCTCTCTCTCTGCTCTCTCACTCTCATTCTCTCCCTCCCTGTCTCTCTAAGCTGTGTCTCTCTCTGTATCTCTCTCACTCTTCTAAACCCTCTGTCTCTCTCTGTCTGTCTCCCTGCTGTCTGTCTCTCTTCTGTCTCTGTCTCTGTCTCTGTCATTCTAAACCCTGCTCTCTCTCACTGTCTCTCTCTCTGTGTCTCTCTCTGTCATCTCTAAACCTTATATCTTTCTCTCACTCTTCTAAACCCTGCTCTTTCACTAAGCATTCTTCTCTCTCTCCTCCAGCTCCCTCCCTAACCATTCTAAACCCATAGCTATACACAAGAATAAGTGTTGTTTAGAGTCTAAGGTGGTGTTAAACATGTTTAGAGTCTAGTGTTTTACCTCAGTAAGCTGTTGTTCCAAACCCTGCAGCTAGATCACTAAGCATTCTAAACCCTGCAGCTAGATCACTAAGCATTCTAAACCCTGCAGCTAGATCACTAAGCATTCTAAACCCTGCAGCTAGATCACTAAGCATTCTAAACCCTGCAGCTAGATCACTAAGCATTCTAAACCCTGTAGCTAGATCACTAAGCATTCTAAACCCTGCAGCTAGATCACTAAGCATTCTAAACCCTGCAGCTAGATCACTAAGCATTCTAAACCCTGTAGCTAGATCACAAAGCGTTCTAAACCCCGTAGCTAGATCACTAAGCGTTCTAAACCCTGCAGCTAAATCACAAAGCGTTCTAAACCCTGTAGCTAGATCACTAAGCATTCTAAACCCTGCAGCTATATCACTAAGCATTCTAAACCCTGCAGCTAGATCACAAAGCGTTCTAAACCCCGTAGCTAGATCACTAAGCGTTCTAAACCCTGCAGCTAGATCACAAAGCGTTCTAAACCCTGTAGCTAGATCACTAAGCATTCTAAACCCTGCAGCTAGATCACTAAGCATTCTAAACCCTGCAGCTAGATCACTAAGCAGTCTAAACCTTGTAGCTAGATCACTAAGCATTCTAAACCCTGCAGCTATATCACTAAGCATTCTAAACCCTGCAGCTAGAACACTAAGCATTCTAAACCCTGCAGCTAGATCACTAAGCATTCTAAACCCTGTAACTAGATCACTAAGCATTTTTAAACTCTACAGCTAGATCACTAAGCATTCTAAACCCTGCAGCTAGATCACTAAGCATTCTAAACCCTGTAGCTAGATCACTAACCATTCTAAACCCTGCAGCTAGATCACTAAGCATTCTAAACCCTGCAGCTAGATCACTAAGCATTCTAAACCCTGTAGCTAGATCACTAAGCATTCTAAACCCTGCAGCTAGATCACTAAGCATGCTAAACCCTGCAGCTAGATCACTAAGCATTCTAAACCCTGCAGCTAGATCACTAAGCATTCTAAACCCTGCAGCTAGTTCACTAAGCATTCTAAACCCTGTAGCTAGATCACTAAGCATTCTAAACCCTGCAGCTTGATCACTAAGCATTCCAAACCCTGCAGCTATATCACTAAGCATTCTAAACCCTGCAGCTAGATCACTAAGCATTCTAAACCCTGCAGCTAGATCACTAAGCAGTCTAAACCTTGTAGCTAGATCACTAAGCATTCTAAACCCTGCAGCTATATCACTAAGCATTCTAAACCCTGCAGCTAGAACACTAAGCATTCTAAACCCTGCAGCTAGATCACTAAGCATTCTAAACCCTGTAACTAGATCACTAAGCATTTTTAAACTCTACAGCTAGATCACTAAGCATTCTAAACCCTGCAGCTAGATCACTAAGCATTCTAAACCCTGTAGCTAGATCACTAACCATTCTAAACCCTGCAGCTAGATCACTAAGCATTCTAAACCCTGCAGCTAGATCACTAAGCATTCTAAACCCTGTAGCTAGATCACTAAGCATTCTAAACCCTGCAGCTAGATCACTAAGCATTCTAAACCCTGCAGCTAGATCACTAAGCATTCTAAACCCTGCAGCTAGATCACTAAGCATTCTAAACCCTGCAGCTAGTTCACTAAGCATTCTAAACCCTGTAGCTAGATCACTAAGCATTCTAAACCCTGCAGCTTGATCACTAAGCATTCCAAACCCTGCAGCTATATCACTAAGCATTCTAAACCCTGCAGCTAGATCACTAAGCATTCTAAACCCTGCAGCTAGATCACTAAGCAGTCTAAATCTTGTAGCTAGATCACTAAGCATTCTAAACCCTGCAGCTATATCACTAAGCATTCTAAACCCTGCAGCTAGAACACTAAGCATTCTAAACCCTGCAGCTAGATCACTAAGCATTCTAAACCCTGTAACTAGATCACTAAGCATTTTTAAACTCTACAGCTAGATCACTAAGCATTCTAAACCCTGCAGCTAGATCACTAAGCATTCTAAACCCTGTAGCTAGATCACTAACCATTCTAAACCCTGCAGCTAGATCACTAAGCATTCTAAACCCTGCAGCTAGATCACTAAGCATTCTAAACCCTGTAGCTAGATCACTAAGCATTCTAAACCCTGCAGGTAGATCACTAAGCATTCTAAACCCTGCAGCTAGATAACTAAGCATTCTAAACCCTGTAGCTAGATCACTAAGCATTCTAAACCCTGTAGCTAGATCACTAAGCCCCTTGTGGTAGCCTTCTTCTCCTCTCTTCCTCTCTGTTCATTTCATTTCACGAACTAAGTGTCTGATCAGTGACGAGCTGATTTTCCTTTCCTTTGCTAAGCGTTTTGCTACGCCCTACTGAACAGAACCCTGGTGTCTGATGTCCGACACTCTCACTACCGTTCTCCTCCTATCACCTGTCTCCGATCCGTCTCACCTGACCAGGTCTCTGATCTGTCTGACCAAATGTTCTCCAACTATCACCTGTCCCCGATCCGTCTCACCTGTCCAGGTCTCTGATCTGTCTGACCAAATGTTCTCCTCCTACCACCTGTCCCCGATCCCTCTCACCTGTCCAGGTCTCTGATCTGTCTGACCAAATGTTCTCCACCTATCACCTGTCCCCGATCCGTCTCACCTGACCAGGTCTCTGATCTGTCTGACCAAATGTTCTCCAACTATCACCTGTCCCCGATCCGTCTCACCTGACCAGGTCTCTGATCCGTCTCACCTGACCAGGTCTCCGATCCGTCTCACCTGACCAGGTCTCTGATCTGTCTGACCAAATGTTCTCCTCCTATCACCTGTCCCCGATCCGTCTCACCTGACCAGGTCTCTGATCTGTCTGACCAAATGTTCTCCAACTATCACCTGTCCCCGATCCGTCTCACCTGACCAGGTCTCTGATCCGTCTCACCTGACCAGGTCTCCGATCCGTCTCACCTGACCAGGTCTCTGATCTGTCTGACCAAATGTTCTCCTCCTATCACCTGTCCCCGATCCGTCTCACCTGACCAGGTCTCTGATCTGTCTGACCAAATGTTCTCCAACTATCACCTGTCCCCGATCCGTCTCACCTGACCAGGTGAGTGTGGGCGTGGCCCCACGTAGGCCCCGCCCAGTGCCGACGCGTTAGAGGCGGCGCTAAGACGTCTAGCTCTCTCCATCTCCAGCGCGATCTCGGCGTCCATCTCTGCGTCCTCCTTGGCTTCCTTGTTGCTCTCCTCCAGGTGTTTCATCAGCACCGCCACCACCACGTTGACCAGCACGAACTGGGCCATGAGGACGAAGGTCACGAAGTAAACCGGAGACATCAGAGGAAGGTAGGTCAGACAGGAGCGCTCCTCTGGACGACACTCACGCAGCGTGTCCTGGATGTGGGGAGGGAGAGAGGGAGGGAGGGAGAGAGAGAGAGAGAGAGAGAGAGAGAGAGAGAGAGAGAGAGAGAGAGAGAGAGAGAGAGAGAGAGAGAGAGAGAGAGAGAGAGAGAGGGAGGGAGGGAGGGAGAGAGAGAGAGAGCGAGGGGAGAGAGAGAGAGAGAGGGAGAGGGAGGGAGGGAGAGAGAGAGAGGGAGAAATGGGGCTCTATAAGAGTTTGTGTCAGTAGTAACAGTTGTGTGTGTGTCAGTAGTAACAGGTGTGTCAGTAGTAACAGGTGTGTCAGCAGTAACAGGTGTGTCAGTAGTAGCAGGCGTGTCAGTAGTAACAGTTGTGTCAGTAGTAACAGGTGTGTCAGTAGTAGCAGGTGTGTCAGTAGTACCAGGTGTGTCAGTAGTAACAGGTGTGTCAGTAGTAACATGTGTGTCAGTAGTAGCAGGTGTGTCAGTAGTAGCAGGTGTGTCAGTAGTAGCAGGTGTGTCAGTAGTAACAGGTGTGTGTGTGTGTGTCAGTAGTAACAGGTGTGTCAGTAGTAACAGGTGTATCAGTAGTAACAGGTGTGTCAGTAGTAACAGGTGTGTCAGTAGTAGCAGGTGTGTCAGTAGTAACAGGTGTGTCAGTAGTAACAGGTCAACCTTCATGATGCCGTTCCAGTTGTCCCCAGTAGAGACTCTGAACAGCGTGAGAAACGCCATCCCAAAGTTCTCAAAGGTGGCGTGGCGACTCAGACCCTCACACGGATTACTGTCGTTACACTCTGTAACACACACACACACACACACACACACACACACACACACACACACACACACACACACACACACATACACATACACACACACACACACGTCTTGATTAGAAAAGAATGGGCCAGTCGGTGTATCACTGTAGCCAGGCAGCAGCTGTAGGCATGTGATCTGTGATCTGTCTGCTCTAACTCAGCTGTAGTCATGAACACCGTGATCCGTCTGCTCTAACTCAGCTGTAGTCATGTGATCTGTGATCCGTCTGCTCTAACTCAGCTGTAGTCATGTGATCTGTGATCTGTCTGCTCTAACTCAGATGTAGTAATATTCTCTCTGTCTCTTCTCCTCCAGCCCTACTCTCTAGTACAGATTCATCCTGTACTATTCTCTCTGTCTCTTCTCCTCCAGCCCTACTCTCTAGTACAGATTCATCCTGTACTATTCTCTCTGTCTCTCCTCCTCCAGCCCTACTCTCTAGTACAGATTCATCCTGTACTATTCTCTCTGTCTCTTCTCCTCCAGCCCTACTCTCTAGTACAGATTCATCCTGTACTATTCTCTCTGTCTCTTCTCCTCCAGCCCTACTCTCTAGTACAGATTCATCCTGTACTATTCTCTCTGTCTCTCCTCCTCCAGCCCTACTCTCTAGTACAGATTCATCCTGTACTATTCTCTCTGTCTCTTCTCCTCCAGCCCTACTCTCTAGTACAGATTCATCCTGTACTATTCTCTCTGTCTCTCCTCCTCCAGCCCTACTCTCTAGTACAGATTCATCCTGTAATATTCTCTCTGTCTCTTCTCCTCCAGCCCTACTCTCTAGTACAGATTCATCCTGTACTATTCTCTCTGTCTCTCCTCCTCCAGCCCTACTCTCTAGTACAGATTCATCCTGTAATATTCTCTCTGTCTCTTCTCCTCCAGCCCTACTCTCTAGTACAGATTCATCCTGTAATATTCTCTCTGTCTCTTCTCCTCCAGCCCTACTCTCTAGTACAGATTCATCCTGTACTATTCTCTCTGTCTCTCCTCCTCCAGCCCTACTCTCTAGTACAGATTCATCCTGTACTATTCTCTCTGTCTCTTCTCCTCCAGCCCTACTCTCTAGTACAGATTCATCCTGTACTATTCTCTCTGTCTCTTCTCCTCCAGCCCTACTCTCTAGTACAGATTCATCCTGTACTATTCTCTCTGTCTCTTCTCCTCCAGCCCTACTCTCTAGTACAGATTCATCCTGTACTATTCTCTCTGTCTCTTCTCCTCCAGCCCTACTCTCTAGTACAGATTCATCCTGTACTATTCTCTCTGTCTCTTCTCCTCCAGCCCTACTCTCTAGTACAGATTCATCCTGTACTATTCTCTCTGTCTCTTCTCCTCCAGCCCTACTCTCTAGTACAGATTCATCCTGTACTATTCTCTCTGTCTCTTCTCCTCCAGCCCTACTCTCTAGTACAGATTCATCCTGTACTATTCTCTCTGTCTCTTCTCCTCCAGCACTACTCTCTAGTACAGATTCATCCTGTACTATTCTCTCCTCCTCCAGCCCTACTCTCTAGTACAGATTCATCCTGTACTATTCTCTCTGTCTCTCCTCCTCCAGCCCTACTCTCTAGTACAGATTCATCCGGTACTATTCTCTCCTCCTCCAGCCCTACTCTCTAGTACAGATTCCTCCTGTACTATTCTCTCTGTCTCTCCTCCAGCACTACTCTCTAGTACAGATTCATCCTGTACTATTCTCTCTGTCTCTCCTCCTCCAGCCCTACTCTCTAGTACAGATTCATCCTGTACTATTCTCTCTGTCTCTTCTCTCTAATACAGATTCATCCTGTACTATTCTCTCTGTCTCTACTCTCTAGTACAGATTCATCCTGTACTATTCTCTCTGTCTCTTCTCCTCCAGCCCTACTCTCTAGTACAGATTCATCCTGTACTATTCTCTCTGTCTCTCCTCCTCCAGCCCTACTCTCTAGTACATATTCATCCTGTACTATTCTCTCTGTCTCTCCTCCTCCAGCCCTACTCTCTAGTACAGATTCATCCTGTACTATTCTCTCTGTCTCTTCTCCTCCAGCCCTACTCTCTAGTACAGATTCATCCTGTACTATTCTCTCTGTCTCTTCTCCTCCAGCCCTACTCTCTAGTACAGATTCATCCTGTACTATTCTCTCTGTCTCTTCTCCTCCAGCCCTACTCTCTAGTACAGATTCATCCTGTACTATTCTCTCCTCCTCCAGCCCTACTCTCTAGTACAGATTCATCCTGTACTATTCTCTCTGTCTCTTCTCCTCCAGCCCTACTCTCTAGTACAGATTCATCCTGTACTATTCTCTCTGTCTCTTCTCCTCCAGCCCTACTCTCTAGTACAGATTCATCCTGTACTATTCTCTCTGTCTCTTCTCCTCCAGCCCTACTCTCTAGTACAGATTCATCCTGTACTATTCTCTCTGTCTCTTCTCCTCCAGCCCTACTCTCTAGTACAGATTCATCCTGTACTATTCTCTCTGTCTCTTCTCCTCCAGCCCTACTCTCTAGTACAGATTCATCCTGTACTATTCTCTCTGTCTCTTCTCCTCCAGCCCTACTCTCTAGTACAGATTCATCCTGTACTATTCTCTCTGTCTCTCCTCCTCCAGCCCTACTCTCTAGTACAGATTCATCCTGTACTATTCTCTCTGTCTCTTCTCCTCCAGCCCTACTCTCTAGTACAGATTCATCCTGTACTATTCTCTCTGTCTCTTCTCCTCCAGCCCTACTCTCTAGTACAGATTCATCCTGTACTATTCTCTCTGTCTCTCCTCCTCCAGCCCTACTCTCTAGTACAGATTCATCCTGTACTATTCTCTCTGTCTCTTCTCCTCCAGCCCTACTCTCTAGTACAGATTCATCCTGTACTATTCTCTCTGTCTCTTCTCCTCCAGCCCTACTCTCTAGTACAGATTCATCCTGTACTATTCTCTCTGTCTCTTCTCCTCCAGCCCTACTCTCTAGTACAGATTCATCCTGTACTATTCTCTCTGTCTCTTCTCCTCCAGCCCTACTCTCTAGTACAGATTCATCCTGTACTATTCTCTCTGTCTCTTCTCCTCCAGCCCTACTCTCTAGTACAGATTCATCCTGTACTATTCTCTCTGTCTCTTCTCCTCCAGCCCTACTCTCTAGTACAGATTCATCCTGTACTATTCTCTCTGTCTCTTCTCCTCCAGCCCTACTCTCTAGTACAGATTCATCCTGTACTATTCTCTCTGTCTCTTCTCCTCCAGCCCTACTCTCTAGTACAGATTCATCCTGTACTATTCTCTCCTCCTCCAGCCCTACTCTCTAGTACAGATTCATCCTGTACTATTCTCTCTGTCTCTTCTCCTCCAGCACTACTCTCTAGTACAGATTCATCCTGTACTATTCTCTCTGTCTCTTCTCCTCCAGCCCTACTCTCTAGTACAGATTCATCCTGTACTATTCTCTCTGTCTCTTCTCCTCCAGCCCTACTCTCTAGTACAGATTCATCCTGTACTATTCTCTCTGTCTCTTCTCCTCCAGCCCTACTCTCTAGTACAGATTCATCCTGTACTATTCTCTCCTCCTCCAGCCCTACTCTCTAGTACAGATTCATCCTGTACTATTCTCTCTGTCTCTTCTCCTCCAGCCCTACTCTCTAGTACAGATTCATCCTGTACTATTCTCTCTGTCTCTTCTCCTCCAGCCCTACTCTCTAGTACAGATTCATCCTGTACTATTCTCTCTGTCTCTTCTCCTCCAGCCCTACTCTCTAGTACAGATTCATCCTGTACTATTCTCTCCTCCTCCAGCACTACTCTCTAGTACAGATTCATCCTGTACTATTCTCTCCTCCTCCAGCCCTACTCTCTAGTACAGATTCATCCTGTACTATTCTCTCTGTCTCTTCTCCTCCAGCCCTACTCTCTAGTACAGATTCATCCGGTACTATTCTCTCCTCCTCCAGCCCTACTCTCTAGTACAGATTCCTCCTGTACTATTCTCTCTGTCTCTCCTCCAGCACTACTCTCTAGTACAGATTCATCCTGTACTATTCTCTCTGTCTCTCCTCCTCCAGCCCTACTCTCTAGTACAGATTCATCCTGTACTATTCTCTCTGTCTCTTCTCTCTAATACAGATTCATCCTGTACTATTCTCTCTGTCTCTACTCTCTAGTACAGATTCATCCTGTACTATTCTCTCTGTCTCTTCTCCTCCAGCCCTACTCTCTAGTACAGATTCATCCTGTACTATTCTCTCTGTCTCTCCTCCTCCAGCCCTACTCTCTAGTACATATTCATCCTGTACTATTCTCTCTGTCTCTCCTCCTCCAGCCCTACTCTCTAGTACAGATTCATCCTGTACTATTCTCTCTGTCTCTTCTCCTCCAGCCCTACTCTCTAGTACAGATTCATCCTGTACTATTCTCTCTGTCTCTTCTCCTCCAGCCCTACTCTCTAGTACAGATTCATCCTGTACTATTCTCTCTGTCTCTTCTCCTCCAGCCCTACTCTCTAGTACAGATTCATCCTGTACTATTCTCTCTGTCTCTCTCCTCCAGCCCTACTCTCTAGTACAGATTCATCCTGTACTATTCTCTCTGTCTCTTCTCCTCCAGCCCTACTCTCTAGTACAGATTCATCCTGTACTATTCTCTCTGTCTCTTCTCCTCCAGCCCTACTCTCTAGTACAGATTCATCCTGTACTATTCTCTCTGTCTCTTCTCCTCCAGCCCTACTCTCTAGTACAGATTCATCCTGTACTATTCTCTCTGTCTCTTCTCCTCCAGCCCTACTCTCTAGTACAGATTCATCCTGTACTATTCTCTCTGTCTCTTCTCCTCCAGCCCTACTCTCTAGTACAGATTCATCCTGTACTATTCTCTCTGTCTCTTCTCCTCCAGCCCTACTCTCTAGTACAGATTCATCCTGTACTATTCTCTCTGTCTCTCCTCCTCCAGCCCTACTCTCTAGTACAGATTCATCCTGTACTATTCTCTCTGTCTCTTCTCCTCCAGCCCTACTCTCTAGTACAGATTCATCCTGTACTATTCTCTCTGTCTCTTCTCCTCCAGCCCTACTCTCTAGTACAGATTCATCCTGTACTATTCTCTCTGTCTCTTCTCCTCCAGCCCTACTCTCTAGTACAGATTCATCCTGTACTATTCTCTCTGTCTCTTCTCCTCCAGCCCTACTCTCTAGTACAGATTCATCCTGTACTATTCTCTCTGTCTCTTCTCCTCCAGCCCTACTCTCTAGTACAGATTCATCCTGTACTATTCTCTCTGTCTCTTCTCCTCCAGCCCTACTCTCTAGTACAGATTCATCCTGTACTATTCTCTCTGTCTCTTCTCCTCCAGCCCTACTCTCTAGTACAGATTCATCCTGTACTATTCTCTCTGTCTCTTCTCCTCCAGCCCTACTCTCTAGTACAGATTCATCCTGTACTATTCTCTCTGTCTCTTCTCCTCCAGCCCTACTCTCTAGTACAGATTCATCCTGTACTATTCTCTCTGTCTCTTCTCCTCCAGCCCTACTCTCTAGTACAGATTCATCCTGTACTATTCTCTCTGTCTCTTCTCCTCCAGCCCTACTCTCTAGTACAGATTCATCCTGTACTATTCTCTCTCCTCTTCTCCTCCAGCCCTACTCTCTAGTACAGATTCATCCTGTACTATTCTCTCTGTCTCTTCTCCTCCAGCCCTACTCTCTAGTACAGATTCATCCTGTACTATTCTCTCTGTCTCTTCTCCTCCAGCCCTACTCTCTAGTACAGATTCATCCTGTACTATTCTCTCTGTCTCTTCTCCTCCAGCCCTACTCTCTAGTACAGATTCATCCTGTACTATTCTCTCTGTCTCTTCTCCTCCAGCCCTACTCTCTAGTACAGATTCATCCTGTACTATTCTCTCCTCTCTCTCTAGTACAGATTCATCCTGTACTAGCTCTCTACTCTTCTCCTCAGCCCTACTCTCTAGTACAGATTCATCCTGTACTATTCTCTCTGTCTCTTCTCCTCCAGCCCTACTCTCTAGTACAGATTCATCCTGTACTATTCTCTCTGTCTCTTCTCCTCCAGCCCTACTCTCTAGTACAGATTCATCCTGTACTATTCTCTCTGTCTCTTCTCCTCCAGCCCTACTCTCTAGTACAGATTCATCCTGTACTATTCTCTCTGTCTCTTCTCCTCCAGCCCTACTCTCTAGTACAGATTCCTCCTGTACTATTCTCTTCTCCTCCAGCCCTACTCTCTAGTACAGATTCATCCTGTACTATTCTCTCTGTCTCTTCTCCTCCAGCCCTACTCTCTAGTACAGATTCATCCTGTACTATTCTCTCTGTCTCTTCTCCTCCAGCCCTACTCTCTAGTACAGATTCATCCTGTACTATTCTCTCTGTCTCTTCTCCTCCAGCCCTACTCTCTAGTACAGATTCATCCTGTACTATTCTCTCTGTCTCTTCTCCTCCAGCCCTACTCTCTAGTACAGATTCATCCTGTACTATTCTCTCTGTCTCTTCTCCTCCAGCCCTACTCTCTAGTACAGATTCATCCTGTACTATTCTCTCTGTCTCTTCTCCTCCAGCCCTACTCTCTAGTACAGATTCATCCTGTACTATTCTCTCTGTCTCTTCTCCTCCAGCCCTACTCTCTAGTACAGATTCATCCTGTACTATTCTCTCTGTCTCTTCTCCTCCAGCCCTACTCTCTAGTACAGATTCATCCTGTACTATTCTCTCTGTCTCTTCTCCTCCAGCCCTACTCTCTAGTACAGATTCATCCTGTACTATTCTCTCTGTCTCTTCTCCTCCAGCCCTACTCTCTAGTACAGATTCATCCTGTACTATTCTCTCTGTCTCTTCTCCTCCAGCCCTACTCTCTAGTACAGATTCATCCTGTACTATTCTCTCTGTCTCTTCTCCTCCAGCCCTACTCTCTAGTACAGATTCATCCTGTACTATTCTCTCTGTCTCTTCTCCTCCAGCCCTACTCTCTAGTACAGATTCATCCTGTACTATTCTCTCTGTCTCTTCTCCTCCAGCCCTACTCTCTAGTACAGATTCATCCTGTACTATTCTCTCTGTCTCTTCTCCTCCAGCCCTACAGATTCATCTAGTACAGATTCATCCTGTACTATTCTCTCTGTCTCTTCTCCTCCAGCCCTACTCTCTAGTACAGATTCATCCTGTACTATTCTCTCTGTCTCTTCTCCTCCAGCCCTACTCTCTAGTACAGATTCATCCTGTACTATTCTCTCTGTCTCTTCTCCTCCAGCCCTACTCTCTAGTACAGATTCATCCTGTACTATTCTCTCTGTCTCTTCTCCTCCAGCCCTACTCTCTAGTACAGATTCATCCTGTACTATTCTCTCTGTCTCTTCTCCTCCAGCCCTACTCTCTAGTACAGATTCATCCTGTACTATTCTCTCTGTCTCTTCTCCTCCAGCCCTACTCTCTAGTACAGATTCATCCTGTACTATTCTCTCTGTCTCTTCTCCTCTACTCTCTAGTACAGATTCTCCTGTACATTCTCTCTGCCTTCTCCTCCAGCCCTACTCTCTAGTACAGATTCATCCTGTACTATTCTCTCTGTCTCTTCTCCTCCAGCCCTACTCTCTAGTACAGATTCATCCTGTACTATTCTCTCTGTCTCTTCTCCTCCAGCCCTACTCTCTAGTACAGATTCATCCTGTACTATTCTCTCTGTCTCTTCTCCTCCAGCCCTACTCTCTAGTACAGATTCATCCTGTACTATTCTCTCTGTCTCTTCTCCTCCAGCCCTACTCTCTAGTACAGATTCATCCTGTACTATTCTCTCTGTCTCTTCTCCTCCAGCCCTACTCTCTAGTACAGATTCATCCTGTACTATTCTCTCTGTCTCTTCTCCTCCAGCCCTACTCTCTAGTACAGATTCATCCTGTACTATTCTCTCTGTCTCTTTCTCCTCCAGCCCTACTCTCTAGTACAGATTCATCCTGTACTATTCTCTCTGTCTCTTCTCCTCCAGCCCTACTCTCTAGTACAGATTCATCCTGTACTATTCTCTCTGTCTCTTCTCCTCCAGCCCTACTCTCTAGTACAGATTCATCCTGTCTCTTCTCTCTTCTCCTCCAGCCCTACTCTCTAGTACAGATTCATCCTGTACTATTCTCTCTGTCTCTTCTCCTCCAGCCCTACTCTCTAGTACAGATTCATCCTGTACTATTCTCTCTGTCTCTTCTCCTCCAGCCCTACTCTCTAGTACAGATTCATCCTGTACTATTCTCTCTGTCTCTTCTCCTCCAGCCCTACTCTCTAGTACAGATTCATCCTGTACTATTCTCTCTGTCTCTTCTCCTCCAGCCCTACTCTCTAGTACAGATTCATCCTGTACTATTCTCTCTCTCTCTTCTCCTCCAGCCCTACTCTCTAGTACAGATTCATCCTGTACTATTCTCTCTGTCTCTTCTCCTCCAGCCCTACTCTCTAGTACAGATTCATCCTGTACTATTCTCTCTGTCTCTTCTCCTCCAGCCCTACTCTCTAGTACAGATTCATCCTGTACTATTCTCTCTGTCTCTTCTCCTCCAGCCCTACTCTCTAGTACAGATTCATCCTGTACTATTCTCTCTGTCTCTTCTCCTCCAGCCCTACTCTCTAGTACAGATTCATCCTGTACTATTCTCTCTGTCTCTTCTCCTCCAGCCCTACTCTCTAGTACAGATTCATCCTGTACTATTCTCTCTGTCTCTTCTCCTCCAGCCCTACTCTCTAGTACAGATTCATCCTGTACTATTCTCTCTGTCTCTTCTCCTCCAGCCCTACTCTCTAGTACAGATTCATCCGGTACTATTCTCTCTGTCTCTTCTCCTCCAGCCCTACTCTCTAGTACAGATTCCTCCTGTACTATTCTCTTCTCCTCCAGCCCTACTCTCTAGTACAGATTCATCCTGTACTATTCTCTCTGTCTCTTCTCCTCCAGCCCTACTCTCTAGTACAGATTCATCCTGTACTATTCTCTCTGTCTCTTCTCCTCCAGCCCTACTCTCTAGTACAGATTCATCCTGTACTATTCTCTCTGTCTCTTCTCCTCCAGCCCTACTCTCTAGTACAGATTCATCCTGTACTATTCTCTCTGTCTCTTCTCCTCCAGCCCTACTCTCTAGTACAGATTCATCCTGTACTATTCTCTCTGTCTCTTCTCCTCCAGCCCTACTCTCTAGTACAGATTCATCCTGTACTATTCTCTCTGTCTCTTCTCCTCCAGCCCTACTCTCTAGTACAGATTCATCCTGTACTATTCTCTCTGTCTCTTCTCCTCCAGCCCTACTCTCTAGTACAGATTCATCCTGTACTATTCTCTCTGTCTCTTCTCCTCCAGCCCTACTCTCTAGTACAGATTCATCCTGTACTATTCTCTCTGTCTCTTCTCCTCCAGCCCTACTCTCTAGTACAGATTCATCCTGTACTATTCTCTCTGTCTCTTCTCCTCCAGCCCTACTCTCTAGTACAGATTCATCCTGTACTATTCTCTCTGTCTCTTCTCCTCCAGCCCTACTATTTCTCTCTGTGTCTCTTCTCCTCCAGCACTACTCTCTAGTACAGATTCATCCTGTACTATTCTCTCTGTCTCTTCTCCTCCAGCCCTACTCTCTAGTACAGATTCATCCTGTACTATTCTCTCTGTCTCTTCTCCTCCAGCCCTACTCTCTAGTACAGATTCATCCTGTACTATTCTCTCTGTCTCTTCTCCTCCAGCCCTACTCTCTAGTACAGATTCATCCTGTACTATTCTCTCTGTCTCTTCTCCTCCAGCCCTACTCTCTAGTACAGATTCATCCTGTACTATTCTCTCTGTCTCTTCTCCTCCAGCCCTACTCTCTAGTACAGATTCATCCTGTACTATTCTCTCTGTCTCTTCTCCTCCAGCCCTACTCTCTAGTACAGATTCATCCTGTACTATTCTCTCTGTCTCTTCTCCTCCAGCCCTACTCTCTAGTACAGATTCATCCTGTACTATTCTCTCTGTCTCTTCTCCTCCAGCCCTACAGATTCATCCTGTACTATTCTCTCTGTCTCTTCTCCTCCAGCCCTACTCTCTAGTACAGATTCATCCTGTACTATTCTCTCTGTCTCTTCTCCTCCAGCCCTACTCTCTAGTACAGATTCATCCTGTACTATTCTCTCTGTCTCTTCTCCTCCAGCACTACTCTCTAGTACAGATTCATCCTGTACTATTCTCTCTGTCTCTTCTCCTCCAGCCCTACTCTCTAGTACAGATTCATCCTGTACTATTCTCTCTGTCTCTTCTCCTCCAGCACTACTCTCTAGTACAGATTCATCCTGTACTATTCTCTCTGTCTCTTCTCCTCCAGCCCTACTCTCTAGTACAGATTCATCCTGTACTATTCTCTCTGTCTCTTCTCCTCCAGCCCTACTCTCTAGTACAGATTCATCCTGTACTATTCTCTCTGTCTCTTCTCCTCCAGCCCTACTCTCTTCATCCTGTACAGATTCATCCTGTACTATTCTCTCTCTGTCTCTTCTCCTCCAGCCCTACTCTCTAGTACAGATTCATCCTGTACTATTCTCTCTGTCTCTTCTCCTCCAGCCCTACTCTCTAGTACAGATTCATCCTGTACTATTCTCTCTGTCTCTTCTCCTCCAGCCCTACTCTCTAGTACAGATTCATCCTGTACTATTCTCTCTGTCTCTTCTCCTCCAGCCCTACTCTCTAGTACAGATTCATCCTGTACTATTCTCTCTGTCTCTCCAGCCCTACTCTCTAGTACAGATTCATCCTGTACTATTCTCTCTGTCTCTTCTCCTCCAGCACTACTCTCTAGTACAGATTCATCCTGTACTATTCTCTCTGTCTCTCCTCCTCCAGCACTACTCTCTAGTACAGATTCATCCTGTACTATTCTCTCTGTCTCTTCTCCTCCAGCCCTACTCTCTAGTACAGATTCATCCTGTACTATTCTCTCTGTCTCTTCTCCTCCAGCACTACTCTCTAGTACAGATTCATCCTGTACTATTCTCTCTGTCTCTTCTCCTCCAGCCCTACTCTCTAGTACAGATTCATCCTGTACTATTCTCTCTGTCTCTTCTCCTCCAGCCCTACTCTCTAGTACAGATTCATCCTGTACTATTCTCTCTGTCTCTTCTCCTCCAGCCCTACTCTCTAGTACAGATTCATCCTGTACTATTCTCTCTGTCTCTTCTCCTCCAGCACTACTCTCTAGTACAGATTCATCCTGTACTATTCTCTCTGTCTCTCCTCCTCCAGCCCTACTCTCTAGTACAGATTCATCCTGTACTATTCTCTCTGTCTCTTCTCCTCCAGCCCTACTCTCTAGTACAGATTCATCCTGTACTATTCTCTCTGTCTCTTCTCCTCCAGCCCTACTCTCTAGTACAGATTCATCCTGTACTATTCTCTCTGTCTCTTCTCCTCCAGCCCTACTCTCTAGTACAGATTCATCCTGTACTATTCTCTCTGTCTCTCCTCCTCCAGCCCTACTCTCTAGTACAGATTCATCCTGTACTATTCTCTCTGTCTCTTCTCCTCCAGCCCTACTCTCTAGTACAGATTCATCCTGTACTATTCTCTCTGTCTCTTCTCCTCTCTCTGTCTCTACTCTCTAATACAGATTCATCCTGTACTATTCTCTCTGTCTCTTCTCCTCCAGCCCTACTCTCTAGTACAGATTCATCCTGTACTATTCTCTCTGTCTCTTCTCCTCCAGCCCTACTCTCTAGTACAGATTCATCCTGTACTATTCTCTCTGTCTCTTCTCCTCCAGCCCTACTCTCTAGTACAGATTCATCCTGTACTATTCTCTCTGTCTCTTCTCCTCCAGCCCTACTCTCTAGTACAGATTCATCCTGTACTATTCTCTCTGTCTCTTCTCCTCCAGCCCTAC
>NW_027040491.1:233492-253492 GCF_034236695.1 Oncorhynchus nerka
GGGGACATGAATAACACTATGGACTACCCCTTAAACAACTAGACAACTAGACACAACCAACCCAGGGGACAGAGAGGACAGGGGACATGAATAACACTATGGACTACCCCTTAAACAACTAGACAACTAGACAAAACCAACCCAGGGGACAGAGAGGACAGGGGACATGAATAACACTATGGACTACCCCTTAAACAACTAGACAACTAGACACAACCAACCCAGGGGACAGAGAGGACAGGGGACATGAATAACACTATGGACTACCCCTTAAACAACTAGACAAAACCAACCCAGGGGACAGAGAGGACAGGGGACATGAATAACACTATGGACTACCCCTTAAACAACTAGACAACTAGACACAACCAACCCAGGGGACAGAGAGGACAGGGGACATGAATAACACTATGGACTACCCCTTAAACAACTAGACAACTAGACACAACCAACCCAGGGGACAGAGAGGACAGGGGACATGAATAACACTATGGACTACCCCTTAAACAACTAGACAACTAGACAAAACCAACCCAGGGGACAGAGAGGACAGGGGACATGAATAACACTATGGACTACCCCTTAAACAACTAGACAACTAGACACAACCAACCCAGGGGACAGAGAGGACAGGGGACATGAATAACACTATGGACTACCCCTTAAACAACTAGACAACTAGACACAACCAACCCAGGGGACAGAGAGGACAGGGAATAACACTATGGACTACCCCTTAAACAACTATGAATAAGACCATGTCATTAATAACATTAATAAGGCTATGTCATTAATAACATGAATAAGGCTATGTCATTAATAACATGTCATTAATAAGAATAAGCTATGTCATTAATAAGGCTATGTCATTAAATAACTATGTCATTATAAGGCTATGTCATTATTAACATGAATAAGGCTATGTCATTAATAACATGAATAAGGCTATGTCATTAATAAGGCTATGTCATTAATAAGGCTATGTCATTAATAACATGAATAAGGCTATGTCATTAATAAGGCTATGTCATTAATAAGGCTATGTCATTAATAACATGAATAAGGCTATGTCATTAATAAGGCTATGTCATTAATAAGGCTATGTCATTAATAACATGAATAAGGCTATGTCATTAATAAGGCTATGTCATTAATAACATGAATAAGGCTATGTCATTAATAAGGCTATTAAAACATAAGGCTATGTCATTAATAAGGCTATGTCATTAATAAGGCTATGTCATTAATAAGGCTATGTCATTATAAGGCTATGTCATTATAACATGAATAAGGCTATGTCATTAATAAGGCTATGTCATTAAATAAGGCTATGTCATTAAATAATAAGGCTATGTCATTAATAAGGCTATAAGGCTATGTCATTAATAAGGCTATGTCATTAATAAGGCTATGTCATGAATAAGGCTATGTCATTAATAAATAAGGCTATGTCATTAATAAGAATGCTATGTCATTAATAAATGCTATGTCATTAATAACATGAATAAGGCTATGTCATTAATGCTATGGATAAGGGTCATTAATGGCTATGTCATTAATAAGGCTATGTCATTAATAATGCTATGGGGTCATTAATAAGGCTATGGGGTCACTGGTAAGTTAGTCATTGGTAAGGCTATGTCATTAATGTTAGTGGATGTCACTGGTAATGCTAGTGGGATGGTAATGGGGGGTCACTGGTAGTGGGGTCACTGGTAATGTTAGTGGATCACTGGTAATGTCATGGGGGTCTGGTAATGCTGGATGGGGTCACTGGTAATGTTAGTGGGGTCACTGGTAATGTTAGTGGATGGGGTCACTGGTAAGGGGGTCTATGGGGTCACTGGGATGGGGGTCAAATGTTAGTGGGGGGTCACTGGTAATCACACTGGTCAAATGTTAGCTAGTGGGGTCATGGTAATGTTAGTGGGGTCACTGGTAATGTTAGTGGATGTCACTGGTAATGTTAGGGTAATGCTAGTGGATGGGGGTCACTGGTAACTGGTAATGTTAGTGGATGGGGTCACTGGTAATGTTAGTGGATGGGGTCACTGGTAATGCTAGTGGATGGGGGTCACTGGTAATGTTAGTGGGGTCACTGGTAATGCTAGTGGGGGGTCACTGGTAATGTTAGTGGGGTCACTGGTAATGCTAGTGGATGGGGGTCACTGGTAATGTTAGTGGGGTCACTGGTAATGTTAGTGGATGGGGGTCACTGGTAATGCTAGTGGATGGGGGTCACTGGTAATGCTAGTGGATGGGGGTCACTGGTAATGTTAGGGGGTCACTGGTAATGTTAGTGGGGTCACTGGTAATGTTAGTGGATGGGGGTCACTGGTAATGCTAGTGGATGGGGGTCACTGGTAATGCTAGTGGGGTCACTGGTAATGTTAGGGGGTCACTGGTAATGTTAGTGGGGTCACTGGTAATGCTAGTGGATGGGGGTCACTGGTAATGCTAGTGGGGTCACTGGTAATGTTAGTGGATGGGGGTCACTGGTAATGTTAGGGGTCACTGGTAATGTTAGTGGATGGTCACTGGTAATGCTAGTGGATGGGGGTCACTGGTAATGTTAGTGGGGTCACTGGTAATGTTAGTGGATGGGGGTCACTGGTAATGTTAGTGGGGTCACTGGTAATGTTAGTGGGGTCACTGGTAATGCTAGTGGATGGGGGTCACTGGTAATGTTAGTGGGGTCACTGGTAATGTTAGTGGATGGGGGTCACTGGTAATGCTAGTGGATGGGGGGGGTCACTGGTAATGCTAGTGGATGGGGGTCACTGGTAATGTTAGTGGGGTCACTGGTAATGCTAGTGGATGGGGGTCACTGGTAATGTTAGTGGGGTCACTGGTAATGTTAGTGGGGTCACTGGTAATGCTAGTGGATGGGGGTCACTGGTAATGTTAGTGGGGTCACTGGTAATGCTAGTGGATGGGGGTCACTGGTAATGTTAGTGGGGTCACTGGTAATGTTAGTGGGGTCACTGGTAAAGCTAGTGGATGGGGGTCACTGGTAATGTTAGTGGGGTCACTGGTAATGTTAGTGGATGGGGGTCACTGGTAATGCTAGTGGATGGGGGGTCACTGGTAATGCTAGTGGATGGGGGTCACTGGTAATGTTAGTGGGGTCACTGGTAATGTTAGTGGGGTCACTGGTAATGTTAGTGGATGGGGGTCACTGGTAATGCTAGTGGATGGGGGTCACTGGTAATGCTAGTGGGGGGGTCACTGGTAATGTTAGTGGGGTCACTGGTAATGTTAGTGGGGTCACTGGTAATGCTAGTGGATGGGGGTCACTGGTAATGCTAGTGGGGTCATGGTAAAGGTGGATGGGGGTCACTGGTAATGCTAGTGGATGGGGGTCACTGGTAATGCTAGTGGGGTCACTGGTAATGTTAGTGGATGGGGGGGGTCACTGGTAATGCTAGTGGATGGGGGTCAATGGTAATGCTAGTGGATGGGGGTCACTGGTAATGCTAGTGGATGGGGGTCACTGGTAATGTTAGTGGGGTCACTGGTAATGTTAGTGGGGTCACTGGTAATGTTAGTGGATGGGGGTCACTGGTAATGCTAGTGGGGTCACTGGTAATGTTAGGGGTCACTGGTAATGTTAGTGGGGTCACTGGTAATGCTAGTGGATGGGGGTCACTGGTAATGCTAGTGGGGTCACTGGTAATGCTAGTGGATGGGGGTCACTGGTAATGCTAGTGGATGGGGGTCACTGGTAATGCTAGTGGATGGGGGTCACTGGTAATGTTAGTGGATGGGGGGTCACTGGTAATGCTAGTGGATGGGGGTCACTGGTAATGCTAGTGGATGGGGGTCACTGGTAATGCTAGTGGATGGGGGTCACTGGTAATGATAGTGGATGGGGGTCACTGGTAATGCTAGTGGATGGGGGTCACTGGTAATGCTGGTGGATGGGGGGTCACTGGTAATGCTAGTGGATGGGGAGTCACTGGTAATGCTAGTGGATGTTGGGTCACTGGTAATGCTAGTGGATGGGGGGTCACTGGTAATGCTGGTGGATGGGGGTCACTGGTAATGATAGTGGATGGGGGTCACTGGTAATGATAGTGGGGTCACTGGTAATGCTGGTGGATGGGGGTCACTGGTAATGATAGTGGATGGGGTCATGGGGGTCACTGGTAATGATAGTGGATGGGGGTCACTGGTAATGATAGTGGGGTCACTGGTAATGATAGTGGATGGGGGTCACTGGTAATGATAGTGGGGTCACTGGTAATGCTGGTGGATGGGGGTCACTGGTAATGCTGGTGGATGGGGTCACTGGTAATGCTGGGCTGGATGTGGGGTCTGTTGGAAAAGCTTTCCAGTTGAAGCTGGTTGAGGAATGCCAAAAGTCTGCAAAGCTGTCATCAAAGTAAAGGGCTACTCTGAGGAATCTCAAATGTGAAAAATATTTAGATTTGTTTAACACTTTTTTTGGGGGGGGGTTTCTACATGATTCCATAATGTGTTATTTCACAGTTTTGATGTCTTCACTACTATTCTACAATATAGCAAAGCGTAAAAATAAAGAAAAACCCTTGAATGAGTATGTGTGTCCAACCTTTTGAATGGTACTGTATGTGTGTGTGTGTTTGTGTCAAATAAAATAAAATAAAGATATTATTGGTCACATACACATGTTAATGCGAGTGTAGCGAAATGCTTCTTGTTTCCGACCGTGCAGTAATATCCAACGAGTAATCTAACAATTCCACAACTACTACCTTATACACACACAAGTGTAAAGGGATAAAGAATATGTACATAAAGATATATGAATGAGCGATGGCCGTGCGGCATAGGCAAGATGCAGTAGATGGTATAGAGTACAGTATATACATATGAGATGAGTAATGCAGTAGATGGTATAGAGTACAGTATGTACATATGAGATGAGTAATGCAGTAGATGGTATAGAGTACAGTATGTACATATGAGATGAGTAATGCAGTAGATGGTATAGAGTACAGTATGTACATATGAGATGAGTAATGCAGTAGATGTATAGAGTACAGTATATACATATGAGATGAGTAATGCAGTAGATGGTATAGAGTACAGTATGTACATATGAGATGAGTAATGCAGTAGATGGTATAGAGTACAGTATATACATATGAGATGAGTAATGCAGTAGATGGTATAGAGTACAGTATGTACATATGAGATGAGTAATGCAGTAGATGGTATAGAGTACAGTATATACATATGAGATGAGTAATGCAGTAGATGGTATAAAGAGTACCAAAGCGCAGTATGTACATATTACAGATGAACAAAGTAATGCAGTAGATGGTATAATAGTACAGCTGGGAAAAGTACCCCTATACATCCCCAAGATGAGTAATGCATCCCACTAGATGGTATAGAGTACAGTATATACATATCAATATCCCACTGACGCAGGTGGAAATAGGACCACAGTAGTATGATCCCCAGATGAGTAATGCAGTAGATGGTATAAGTATCATCCCCACAGTATCAATATCCCATGAGTAAAAGGACACACTAGTATCATCCCCAATTAGCGTCACCCAGGTGGAAAAAGGACCACACTAGTATCATATGAGATGAGTAATGCAGTAGATGGTATAGAGTACAGTATATACATCCCCATGAGATGAGTAAATCCCCAATGCAGTAGATGGTATAAGGACAGTATATCATATGAGATGAATTAATGCAGTAGATGGTATAGAAAAGTACAGTATATACATATGAGATGAGTAATGTGGGGTATTGTATCATCCCCGTCAATATAAGAAAGGGAAAGAAATGTAAGAAAGAAGAAAGAAATGACCAAAGCGCAGCGTGATCAATTCCACATATTTATTACATCCCCAATTAGTGAAACTTCAAATCCCACAACAAGAATTAAGGAACCCCAATGTAATATCGTCCCGCAATATAGAGGCACTAAACAAAACAATATCCCACAATGACAGGTGGGAAAAGGACACCCTAAGTATGATCCCCAATTAGAGGCAGCGATCAATATCCCACCCCAATGACGCAGGTGGGAAAAGGGACACACTAGTATCATCCCCAATTAGAGGCAGCGATCAATATCCCACAGCGATCAATATCCCACTGACGCAGGTGGGAAAAGGACCACACTAGTATGATCCCCAATTAGAGGCAGCGATCAATATCCCACTGAGACAGGTGGGAAAAGGACCACACTAGTATCATCCCCAATTAGAGGCAGCGATCAATATCCCCCACAGCGAATATCCCACAGCGATCAATATCCCACAAACACAGGTAGGAAAAGGACCACACTAAGTATGATCCCCAATTAGATGCAGCGATCAATATCCCACTGACACAGGTGGGAAAAGGACCACACTAAGTATGATCCCCAATTAGAGGCAGGCAACGATATTCAGCTGCCTCCAATCGGGAACCATACTCACACACCAACATAGAACTATAATAACTAGAAAACCACCCTAGTCACGCTCTGACCTTTTACACCATAGAGAACCCAGAGGGCTCTCTATGGTCAGGGCGTGACAGTACCCCCCCCCCCCCAAAGGTGCGGACTCCGACCGCAAAACCTGAACCTAGATGGGGAGGGTTAGGGTGGGGTGTGGAGCCGGCACAAGTTTCACCGGACTGATGACACGCTCTTCAGGGCGAGTGCGGGGAGCCGGCACAGGACGTACCGGACTGGGGAGGCGCACTGGAGGCCTGGTGATGTATACGCAGAGGAACTTAAAACGTTCCACCTTCTCCACTACTGTTCCATCGATGTGGATAGGGGGGTGTTCCCTCTGCTGTTTCCTGAAGTCCACAATCATCTCCTTAGTTTTGTTGACTTTGAGTGTGAGGTTGTTTTCCTGACACCACACTCCGAGGGCCCTCACCTCCTCCCTGTAGGCCGTCTTGTCGTTGTTGGTAATCAAGCCTACCACTGTTGTGTCGTCCGCCAACTTGATGATTGAGTTGGAGGCCTCGCAGCCATGGGTGAACAGGGAGTACAGGAGAGGGCTCAGAACGCACCCTTGTGGGGCCCCACAAGTGTTGAGGATCAGCGGGGTGGAGATGTTGTTTCCTACCTTCACCTCCCGGGGGCGGCCCGTCAGGAAGTCCAGGACCAGGACGGGGCGATAGTTGTTTAGCTCAGTTACCTTAGCTTTCCTGGGAACAGGGACAATGGTAGCCCTCTTGAAGCATGTGGGAACAGCAAACTGGGATATGGATGATTGTAAACACACCAGTCAGCTGGTCTGCGCATGCTCTGAGGACACGGCTGGGGATGCCGTCTGGGCCGGCAGCCTTGCGAGGGTTAACACGTTTAAATGTTTTACTCACGTCGGCTGCGGTGAAGGAGAGCCCGCAGGTTTTGGTAGCGGGCCGTGTCAGTGTATTGTCCTCAAAGCAAGCAAAGAAGTTGTTTAGTTTGTCTGGGAGCAAAGACATCCTGGTCCACGACGGGGCTGATTGACTGTAGACCATGTGTCGGAGCCGTTGAATTGCGACTCTACTTTGTCTCTATAATTACGCTTAGCTTGCTTGATTGCCTTACGGAGGGAATAGCAACACTGTTTATATTCGGTCATGTTTCCGGTTGCCTTTAAAAGCTCACAGCGTATTCATCAATGTTGTTGTCTGAGGCTACCCGGGAAGATATCCCAGTCCACGTGATCGAAACAATCTTGAAGCGTGGAATCCGATTGGTCGGACCAGCGTTGAACAGACCCGAGCACGGGCATTTCCTGTTTTAGTGTCTGTCTATAGGCTGGGAGCAACAAAATGGAGTCATGGTCAGATTTGCCGAAAGGAGGGAGGGCTTTGTATGCGTCGCGGTAGTTAGAGTAGCAATGATCCTGAATTCTGCCATGCCCGGGTCACGCATTTTCGATATGCTGATAAAATTTAGGGAGCCTTGTTATCAGATTAGCCTTGTTAAAATCCCCAGCTACAATAAATGCAGCCTCAGGATATGTGGCTTCCAGTTTACATAGAGTCCAATGAAGATCTTTCAGGGGCCGTCGAGGTGTCTGCGTGCGTGTGTGTGTGTGTGTGTGTGTGTGTGTGTGTGTGTGTGTGTGTGTGTGTGTGTGTGTGTGTGTGTGTGTGTGTGAGTGCGTGTGTGAGTGCGTGTGTGAGTGCGTTTGAGTGCGTGTGAGTGCGTGGTGCGTGTGTGCGTGTGCGTGTGTGTGTGCGCGTGCGTGTGTGTGTTAGCGTGTGTGTGTTAGTGTGTGTGTGTTAGTGTGTGCGTGCGTGTGTGTGTGTGCGTTAGTGTGTGTGTGTGTGTTAGTATGTGTGTGTGTGTGTGTTACCTGTACTCCCAGTATTCCAAACACAGTGAAGAAAGCGCAGCAGATGAGGACGATGTTCCCGATGGGTCTCAGAGAGGTGATCAGAGTCTCCACTACCAGCTTCAGCCCTGGGGCTCGACTGATCACCCTGCCACACACACCTTACACATTATACACACACAGACTCAGAGAGGTGATCAGAGTCTCCACTACCAGCTTCAGCCCTGGGGCTCGACTGATCACCCTGCCACACACACCTTACACATTATACACACACCCCTACTCTGAGAGGTGATCAGAGTCTCCACTCAGCTAGCCCTGTGGTTGAGTGTGGTCCTGCCTGACACACCGTACACATTATACACACACATACACACCCTACCTGAGAGGTCGTAGTGTGGTTGTAGTGTGGTTGTATTGTGGTCCTGACCTGAGAGGGTTGTAGTGTGGTTGTAGTGTGGTCCTACCTGAGAGGTTGTAGTGTGGTTGTAGTGTGGTCCTACCTGAGAGGTCGTAGTGTGGTCATAGTGTGGTCATAGTGTGGTTGTAGTGTGGTCGTAGTGTGGTTGTAGTGTGGTTGTAGTGTGGTCCTACCTGAGAGGTCGTAGTGTGGTCATAGTGTGGTCGTAGTGTGGTCCTACCTGAGAGCTCATAGTGTGGTCATAGTGTGGTCATAGTGTGGTTGTAGTGTGGTCCTACCTGAGAGCTCATAGTGTGGCTGTAGTGTGGTTGTATTGTGGTTGTAGTGTGGTTGTAGTTTGGTTGTAGTGTGGTTGTAGTGTGGTCATAGTGTGGTCCTACCTGAGAGCTCATAGTGTGGCTGTAGTGTGGTTGTATTGTGGTTGAGGTGTGGTTGTAGTTTGGTTGTAGTGTGGTTGTAGTGTGGTTGTAGTGTGGTCCTACCTGAGAGGTCGTATTGTGGTCATAGTGTGGTTGTAGTGTGGTTGTATTGTGGTTGTAGTGTGGTTGTAGTTTGGTTGTAGTGTGGTTGTAGTGTGGTTGTAGTGTGGTCCTACCTGAGAGGTCGTATTGTGGTTGTAGTGTGGTTGTAGTGTGTCATAGTGTGATTGTAGTGTGGTCCTACCTGAGAGCTCATAGTGTGGCTGTAGTGTGGTTGTATTGTGGTTGTAGTGTGGTTGTAGTTTGGTTGTAGTGTGGTTGTAGTGTGGTCATAGTGTGGTCCTACCTGAGAGCTCATAGTGTGGCTGTAGTGTGGTTGTATTGTGGTTGAGGTGTGGTTGTAGTTTGGTTGTAGTGTGGTTGTAGTGTGGTCGTAGTGTGGTCCTACCTGAGAGGTCATAGTGTGGTTGTAGTGTGGTTGTGGTTGTGGTGTGGTCATGTGTGGTTGTAGTGTGGTTGTGTGGTTGTGTGTGGTCGTAGTGTGGTTGTAGTGTGGTCCTACCTGAGAGGTCGTAGTGTGGTTGTAGTGTGGTTGTAGTGTGGTCCTACCTGTGATTGTAGTGTGGTTGTAGTGTGGTTGTAGTGTGGTTGTAGTGTGGGATCGTAGTGTGGTTGTAGTGTGGTTGTAGTGTGGTCCTACCTGAGAGCTCCAGTGTGGTTGTAGTGTGGTTGTAGTGTGGTCGTAGTGTGATTGTAGTGTGGTCCTACCTGAGAGCTCATAGTGTGGTTGTTAAGTGACAATGTAGTGTGGTCGTAGTGTGGTTGTAGTGTGGTTGTAGTGTGGTCCTACCTGAGAGCTCGTAGTGTGGTTGTAGTGTGGTTGTAGTGTGGTCAGTGTGATTGTAGTGTGGTCCTACCTGAGAGCTCATAGTGTGGCTGTAGTGTGGTTGTATTGTGGTTGTAGTGTGGTTGTAATTTGGTTGTAGTGTGGTTGTAGACAACCTGTAACAGAGGTCCTACCTGAGAGGTTGTAGTGTGGTTGTAGTGTGGTTGTAGTGTGGTCATCAGTGTGGTCCTACCTGAAACAGAGGTTGTGAGTGTGGTTGTAGTGTGCCTGTAGTCAGTGGTCCAACCTGAAACAGTAGTGTGGTCAGAGTGTGGTTGAGTGTGATCCTGACCTGAGAGGTCAGACTGAAACAGAGATGTGGTGAAACAGTGTGGTCGAAGTGTGGTCCTACCTGAAAGGTCAACAGTGTGGTCAGACAACAGACAGAAACAGAGTCAGACTGTAAACAGTCGTACAACAGACTGAGTGGTCAGACTGTGAGATCAGTAGTGTGGTCAGTAAGTGTGGTCATAGTGTGGTCCTACCTGAGAGACAACAGACAGTGTGGTCATAGTGTGGTCATAGTGTGGTCCTACCTGAGAGGTCGTAGACGGGTCCTACCTGAGAGGTCGTAGTGTGCGTAGACAACGTAGTACTCTGAGGATTCCCAGGATGCGGTTCCCTCCAGTCAAGGCCAGAGAAACCAGGATGTCCACCAGAGAGACAAACTGACCAGGATCCCATCAGAACATTCCAGCTGCTCTTCAGAGTAGCTCTGTTTACCCCAGCAGAACCCCAACGCTGAAATCTAGAGACACAACATTAAGAGAGACAATAACTCCAAGGACTGACAACAGACTGAAACAGAGATCAGACTGAAACAGACAACAGACAGAAACAGAGATCAGACTGAAACAGACAACAGACTGAAACAGACAACAGACTGAAACAGACAACAGACTGAAACAGACAACAGACTGAAACAGAGATCAGACTGAAACAGACAACAGACTGAAACAGACATCAGACTGAAACAGAGATCAGACTGAAACAGAGATCAGACTGAAACAGAGATCAGACTGAAACAGAGATCAGACTGAAACAGACATCAGACTGAAACAGACAACAGACTGAAACAGAGATCAGACTGAAACAGACAACAGACTGAAACAGACAACAGACTGAAACAGAGATCAGACTGAAACAGACAACAGACAGAAACAGAGATCAGACTGAAACAGACAACAGACTGAAACAGAGATCAGACTGAAACAGACAGCAGACAGAAACAGACAACATAATACTGAAACAGAAATCAGACAAACAGAGATGAGACTGAAACAGAGATCAGACTGAAACAGAGATCAGACTGAAACAGAGATCAGACAGAAACAGACAGCACTCTGAAACGGAGATCAGACTGAAACAGACAGCAGACAGAAACAGAGATCAGACTGAAACGGAGATCAGACTGAAACAGAGATCAGACTGAAACGGAGATCAGACAGAAACAGACAGCAGACAGAAACAGAGATCAGACTGAAACGGAGATCAGACTGAAACAGACAACAGACTGAAACAGACAGCACTCTGAAACGGAGATCAGACAGAAACAGAGATCAGACTGAAACAGACAACAGACTGAAACAGAGATCAGACAGAAACAGACAGCAGACTGAAACAGACAGCAGACAGAAACAGAGATCAGACTGAAACAGACAACAGAGTGAAACAGAGAGCAGACTGAAACAGGCAACAGACTGAAACAGACAACAGACAGACAGAGATCAGACTGAAACAGACAACAGAGTGAAACAGAGAGCAGACTGAAACAGGCAACAGACTGAGAAGGACAACAGACTGAAACAGACAACAGACTGAAACAGACAACAGAATGAAACAGAGTATTACCTTGACAGTCATCTCAGCCAGGAAGATGACAGTCAACAGAACACGTGAAACAGACAACAGACTGAAACAGGAGACACTCAGAAACACTCTCTCCTGGAGGCTGAGAGTAGGAGACAACAGACAGTATATTACAGCAGAGAGTATCTAGTTGGAGACACTCAGAAACACTCTCTCCTGGAGGGAGAGTAGGAGAGACAGTATATTACAGCAGAGAGTATCTAGTTGGAGACACTCAGAAACACTCTCTCCTGGAGGGAGAGTAGGAGAGACAGTATATTACAGCAGAGAGTATCTAGTTGGAGACACTCAGAAACACTCTCTCCTGGAGGGAGGGAGAGTAGGAGAGACATCGCAAGACATCTGGGAACGATTAGACGGGGTTCGGGGTTTGAGAAGTCAACAGGGTTCGGGGTTTGAGAAGTCAACGAGAGAAGTGAAAAAAAATCTTTCATTAGTTGTTAATTTTCTCCTAATCTAAAAGGAACAACCTTGGATTGGAGCTAAATATCTTAAATAGTTGAACATGTTATTTCTCCAACCTCTTGAAGGTGACATGTTTTCATTTTCGTAAAAAAACACACAAAAAAACGACTTTATATCAAAGTAGCGGTTTTGATTTGACGGCCTACACACACGTAGTTCTGACGGCAAACGACCGTTAGACCAGATGATGCATTTCTACGTACGAGCTTAGATGTTCAGACGACCGTTAGACCAGACGATGCGTTTCTACGTACGAGCTTAGATGTTCCAACGGCAGATAACCGTTAGACCAGACGATGCGTTTCTACGTACGAGCTTAGATGTTCAGACGACCGTTAGACCAGACGATGGGTTTCTATATACGAGCTTAGTTGTTCCAACGACCGTTAGACCAGACGATGCGTTTCTACGTACGAGCTTAGATGTTCCGACGACCGTTAAGACCAGACGATGCGTTTCTACGTACGAGCTTAGATGTTCCGACGACCGTTAGACCAGACGATGTGTTTCTACGTACGAGCTTAGATGTTCCGACGACCGTTAGACCAGACGATGCGTTTCTACGTACGAGCTTAGATGTTCCAACGCCAGACGACCGTTAGACCAGACGATGCGTTTCTACATACGAGCTTAGATGTTCAGACGACCGTTAGACCAGACGATGCGTTTCTACGTACAAGCTTAGATGTTCCGATGTCAGAAGACCGTTAGACCAGACGATGCGTTTCTACGTACGAGCTTAGATGTTCCGACGACCGTTAGACCAGACGATGCATTTCTACATACGAGCTTAGATGTTCCGACGACATCGTTAGATCAGACGAACAAGTTTCTGGCCATCTGTAAAAAAAAAAGGGACCTGTGATATTGTTTCCTTCATGTCAAACACTGACAACCAACAGACTTGCCTTGTTGTCATCCAGTATGAAAAGATGTCAAGGCAGAGAGAGCCAAATTAATTGGTGAATTTTGGATACGAAAATAGAATGATTATTCAAATTATACCATATAGTGATGCGTTTCTTCGAACATTAGATGTTCCGATGACAACGAAGACTAAGCCATGGGAGGAATTATTGACAGGGTAGGAGCTTAGATGTTCCGACGGACCGTTAGACCAGATGATGCATTTTTCTACATACGAGCTTAGCTAGCTGAGCTAACCATATTCATTGTGTCACCTATTTCGCTCTGATTTATTGTGATCTGGGAGGGGAACAATGTTTCTGGCCATCTGTAAAAAAAAAAGGACCTGTGATATTGTTTCCTTCATGTCAAACCCTGACAACCAACAGACTTGCCTTGTTGTCATCCAGTCATGAAAAAGATGTCAAGGCAGATCAGGCCCAGAACCACCAGGGTGAATTGTTGGAATTATGAAAATAGGGGGAGTTATTCAAAGCATATAATATAGTGGAGGTAGGGTACCCAGCATCACGGCTTCATTACTTGCACATGACAACGAATGACTAAGACCACCACCAGGGAGTTAATTATTGATCAGGGTAGGACCACCAGTGGTGGTCAATGTTTCCAAGGGGACACTACCAGGGGATGTAAACATTCCATGTTTTCACCTCAGTAACTAGCCAGCTAGCTAACATATTCATTGTGTCACCACCATTTCGCTCTGATTTATGGTACCCAGATACTGTGGCATAAACAATGTGCTTAGCTACAGTCACGGTTCCTCCAGACCAAAAGTTAGAGGTACCCAGCATCACGGCTCCAGACCACCACCAGGGGGAGTTAGAGGTACACAGCATCACGGCTCCAGACCACCACCAGGGGGAGTTAGAGGTACCCAGCATCAAGGCCCCAGACCACCACCAGGGGGAGTTAGAGGGACCCAGCATCACGGCTCCAGACCACCACCAGGGGGAGTTAGAGGAACCCAGCATCACGGCTCCAGACCACCACCAGGGGGAGTTAGAGGTACCCAGCATCACGGCTCCAGACCACCACCAGGGGGAGTTAGAGGTACCCAGCATCACGGCTTCATTACTCCAGACCACCACCAGGGGGAGTTAGAGGTACCCAGCATCACGGCTCCAGACCACCACCAGGGGGAGTTAGAGGTACCCAGCATCACGGCTCCAGACCACCACCAGGGGGAGTTAGAGGTACCCAGCATCACGGCTCCAGACCACCACCAGGGGGAGTTAGAGGTACCCAGCATCACGGCTCCAGACCACCACAAGGGGGAGTTAGAGGACCCAGCATCACGGCTTCATTTCTCCAGACCACCACCAGGGGAGTTAGAGGTACCCAGTGTCACGGCTTCATTACTCCAGACCACCACCAGGGGGGAGTTCAAGATACCCAGCATCACGGCTCCAGACCACCACCAGGGGAGTTAGAGGTCACCCAGCATCACGGCTGACCACCACCAGGGGAGTTAGAGGACCCAGCATCAAGGCCCCAGATCTGTGCCCAGCATCACGGCTCCAGACCACCTACCAGGGGGAGTTAAAACTGTAGGCACACAGCATCTGTCGTCCAGGACCACCAAAAGCGTTAGGTTCTGCATCACTAACCAATGTACAGTTATGAACCCAGCATCAGCGGTTGAACACCACCAGGGGAGTTAGAGTGGAATGGCTCAAAATATGACATTCTTAAGCCTAACCTTAAAACTAGTAAACCAGGCTTCTAGGGAAACAGTGGATAAATAGGGTTCTAGAAGGTAAAGTATGTAATAGGGTTCTAGAAGGTAAAGTAGCTAAATAGGGTTCTAGAAGGTAAAGTAAAAATAGTGTTCTAAAATGGTAAAGCTATAAATAGGGTTCCTATGGATGGTAGCTAAAGTATAAATAGGGATTCTAGAAGGTAAAGTATGTAATATGGTTCTAGAAGGTAAAGTAAAATCTGTGCCTATGGATGTGTAGCTAGCTAGTATGTAATGGATGTATAACACAGCCCTATGTCTTATGGATGTGTGAGCTACAGTATGTAGCCGATCTGTGTGCCTATGGATGTGTAGCTAGCTACAGTATGTAGCCTATGGATGTGTAGCTAAAATAGGTAGCCTATGGATGTGCAGCTAGCTACAGTATGTAACCTATGGATGTGTAGCTAGCTACAGTATGTAGCCGATCTGTGTGCCTATGGATGTGATGGTGATGCATCAATCTGTGTGCCTATGGAGTGTAGCTAGCTATAGTATGTAGCCCTGTGTGCCTTATGTGTGCTGTGAGCCTATGGATGTGCAGCAGCTACATATGTAGCCTATGTCTGTGTATGGGCCTATGGATGTGTAGCTCTACAGTATGCGATCTGTGTGCCTATGGATGATGCATCAATACTCTGGTATGGATAGTAAAATAGGGTATGTAGCCTACCAGTGTGCCCTATGTGTCTTGTAGCTAGCGTATGTGCTGTCTGTGTGCCTATGGATGTGTCTAGCTCCAGTATGTAGCAGCGATGCCTATGGTGATGCATCAATACTGGTATATGTGTAGAATGGATGTGTATAACACCATGCCCTAGTGTCTTGGATGGTGCTGCTGTATGTAGCAGATCTGTGTGCCTATGGATGTCTAGCTAGCTACAGTATGTAGCGATGGTGCCTATGGATCAATACTGGTATATATGTAACATAGGGTGTAACATGGACGCTCTAGTGTCTTACGGTGCTGTGTAGCAGATCTGTGTGCCGATGGATGTGTAGCTCAGAGCGAGGTGATGCAGCAATATGTATATAGTGCCTATGGATGGTATAACACAGTATGTAGCCGATGTGTGTGCCTATGGATGTGTAGCTAACACCATGTACTGGTATATGGATGTAACATAGGGTATAACACCACGCCCTAGTGTCTTAGCGGTGCTGTGAGGCAGAATGCCGGATGTCTCTCCAGAGCGATGGTGATGCATGGATGTGTAGCTGGGTATATAGTAGCCGATGTGTGGCCTATGGATGTGTAGCTACCACGTATGTAGCCTAGTGTCTGCCTATGGATGCTGTGACAGTATGTAGCCGGTGTGCCTCTGTGTAGCTAGCACAGTATGTAGCCGATGTGTGATGCCTATGGATGTGTAGCTGGTATATAGTAACATAGGGCCTATAACACCGGTCTGTGCTAGGATGCCCTAGTGTGCCTATGGATGGTGCTGTGTAGGCAGAATCTGTGTGCCTATGGATGTGTCTCAGTAGTAGCCTATGGTGATGCATCAATACTGGTCTGTAGTGCCTATGGATGTGTATAACACAGTATGCCCTAACTGGGTATAAGCTAGCCACACTGTAGCCTATGGATGTGTAGCTAGCTACATAGGTGCCTATGGATGTGTAGCTAGCCCAGTATGTGTCTGTGCCTATGGATGCTGCTACAGTATGGCAGATCTGTGTGCCTATGGATGTGTAGCTCTACAGTATGTAGCCTATGGATGTGTAGCATCAATGTACCTGGTGTGTAGTAACAGTATGTAGCCGATGGATGTGTAGCTACCACGCCCTATCTGTGTGCCTATGGATGTGTAGCTGCTGTATGTAGCCGATCTGTGTGCCTATGGATGTGTAGCTCTACAGTATGTAGCGATGGTGCCTATGGATGTGTACTGGTATATAGTAACATGGATGTGTATAACACCATGCCCTAGTGTCTATGGATGTGTGCTGTGAGGCACAATGCCTATGGATGTCTCTCCTAGATGTAGCCGATGGTGATGGATCAATACTGGTATATAGTAACATAGGTGCTATGGATGTGTAGCTACCACAGTATGTAGCCCTGTGTGCCTATGGATGCTGTGAGGCAGAATGTGCCGATGGTCTCTCTACAGTATGTAGCGATGGTGATGGATCAATACTGGTATATAGTAACATATGGGTATAACACCAGCCCTAGTGTCTTATGGTGCTGTGAGGCAGAATGCCGGGTCTGTCCAGATGGATGGTGATGCATCAGTATACTGGTGTGCCTATGGAGTAACATAGGTATAACACCAGCCCTGGATGTGTCTTACGGTGCTGTGAGGCAGTGTGCCTATGGATGTCTCTCTACAGTATGTAGCCGATGGTGATGCATGGATGTGTACTGGTATATAGTAACATATGGTATAACACCAGCCTAGTGTCCTTGGATGGTGCTGTGTATGTAGCCGATCTGTGTGCCTATGGATGTCTCCAGATGCGATGGTGATGCATCAATACTGGTATATAGTAACCTATGGATGTGTATAACACCAGCCCTATGGATGTCTTACGGTGCTGTGAGGCAGAATGTAGCCGGGATGTGTCTACAGAGCGATCTGGTGATGGATCAATAGCTGGTATATAGTAACATAGGGTATGGAACACCACGCCCTAGTGTCTTACGGTGCTGTGAGGCAGAATGCCAATCTGTGTCTGGACCCAGAGCGTTAGGTGATGCATCAATACTGGTATATAGTAACATTCAAGTCTGAATGTATAACACCAGCCCATTGTGGGTTCTTACGGTGCTGTGAGGCAGAAGGTGTGAAAACAGGGTTCTGGAAGGTAAAGTGAAAAATAGGGTTCTAGAAGGGAAAGTATAAATAGTTCTAGAGGGTAAAGTAAAAACAGGGTTCTAGAAGGGAAAGTATAAATAGGGTTCTAGAAGGTAAAGAAAAACAGGGTTCTAGAAGGAAAGTGAAATGGGTTCATCAATAAAACTGGGTTCTATAGTAAAATAGGGTTCTAACAAGGCCCTAGTGTAAATAGGGTTCTGAAGAAAGCAGAAATAGGGTTCTAGAAGGTAAAGTATAAATAGGGTTCTAGAAGGTAAAGTAAAATGCATCAATACTGGTATATAGTAGAATAGGGTATAACACCAGCCCTAGTGTCTTACGGTGCTGTGAGGCAGAATGCCGGGTCTCTCCAGAGCGATGGTGATGCAGTTGAGGAAGATGAAGAGGAGGACCACGTGATCAAACATCTTATGAGAGATCATCCCCTTAGCCCACACACGGAACCTAGAGGAGGGAGGGGATGGGGGGGAGGGAGGGAGGGAGAGATGAGGGGTGGGGGGGGGAGGGAGGGGAGGGAGGGGATGGGGGGGTGAGGTGAGGGAGGGAGGGAGGGGATGGTGGGGTGAGGTGAGGGAGGGAGGGAGAAAGAGGGGGTGGATGGGATGAGGGAGTGGAGTGGGGAGGGAGGAGAGGAGAGGGGGAAGGGGATGGGGTGAGGAGGGGAAAGGGGTGAGGGAGGGGAAGAGGGGAGGGGTGAGGAGGGGGAGAGAGGTGGGAGGGGATGGGGTGAGGGGAGGGAGGTGAGGAGGGGAGGAGGGGGATGGGGTGAGGGAGGGGGAAGAGGGGAGGGGTGAGGGGGGAGGGGAGAGAGGGGAAGGGATGGGGTGAGGGCGGGGAAGGGAGGGGTGAGGGAGGGGGAAGGGGGAGGGGTGAGGGAGGGAGGGGAGAGAGGTGGGAGGGGATGGGGTGAGGGAGGGAGGGAGGGAGGGAGGGAGGGAGGGAGGGAGAAATCAGCACAGAGGAGGAAGATACAGTATTTATGAGAAGGTGAGACAACAAGAATGTGTGTGTGTGTGTGTGTGTGCGTGTGCGTGTGCATGTATGTATGCATGTGTGTGTGTGTGTATGTGTGTGTGTTTGTGAACTCACGAGTTCTGAGGGGAGAACAGGTAGAGGTTCCAGTCTTCATGTTCTCTACACCAGCGTGGCTTGTGGCTCTGCAGCGTTCTCCTGACCCGGAACCACAGGTTCTACAGAGGACAGAGGTCAGAGGTCAGCATTACACACACACTCCTTCCTCTACATCGTCGGTCTCTAAGTTAGGATGTGTGTTTCCATGACGGTGCAGAACATTCTCTAGCAGCAGGGAACAACAACTCTCGCTTGTCCTGTCAGACTGGAAGACTAATGCATTCTGGGAAACACGCCATCAACAAAGTGCTCAGTTCTCGGTGAGCAGGGTTGGAGAACGGGACAGGGGGAAAAACACAGTCAGCAACGAAGTCAGTACAAACTGCTAACAACCAACTCGCCACTGTTACGTCAACCCAAACTGCTCCCCAGGGGCACAACTTTCACTGGGGATGATGGGGGAATTGTTGTCCCACACCCCCCCACACAGTTTTATCATTGCACCGTGACACCAAAAACGGCGTCGGTGTGCCTTAGGACCATGCGGACGCCCTAGAGCAGTCTGGGTAGGCTGTTTGGAGGTTTTCAGCCGGCTGAATTTAGGACCGCTCGACACCACAGAGCGGGTGGACAGACTGTGTGAAGGCAAAGCTTCTGAAAAGGCTGGCTGGATCAACACGGGAGAGTTGAACAGAGGCAGCTGCTGTCAGCGTGTTGAACTCTTTCCAACCGAGTTGTAAAAAAGCAAGCAAGCAGAACAGAAACTGGCTACTCCTCAGTTAATTTTTTTATTTAATTTTACCTTTATTTAACCAGGCAAGTCAGTTAAGAACAAATTCTTATTTTCAATGACGGCCTAGGAACAGTGGGTTAACTGCCTGTTCAGGGGCAGAACGACAGATTTGTACCTTGTCAGCTCGGGGGTTTGAACCTGCAACCTTCCGGTTACTAGTCCAACCTTCCGGTTACTAGTGCAACGCTCTAACCACTAGGCTACCCTGCTGAAGTAGCTGGGAAGGTATCTGCTGTTTATCTTAATAGAAAACTAAACTAAACTCTTGTGTTTTGACTGGACTGGTGGGGGTCGAGGAGAGAGA
>NW_027040491.1:260992-295992 GCF_034236695.1 Oncorhynchus nerka
CGAGAGGGGGATGTTGTAGGGGACAGGAGATACCGAGAGAGGGGATGAGGAGGAGGACAGGAGAGACGGAGAGGGGGATGAGGAGGAGACAGGAGAGACGAGTTAGAGGGGGATGAGGAGGAGACAGGAGAGAGACGGAGAGGGGGATGAGGAGGAGACAGGAGAGACAGAGAGGGGGATGAGGAGGAGACAGGAGAGACGGAGAGGGGGATGAGGAGGAGACAGGAGAGACGGAGAGGGGGATGAGGAGGAGACAGGAGAGACGGAGAGGGGGATGAGGAGGGACAGGAGAGACGGAGAGGGGGGATGAGGAGGGACAGGAGAGACGGAGAGGGGGATGAGGAGGAGACAGGAGAGACGGAGGGGGAGGGGAGGAGACAGGAGAGGAGGAGACAGGAGAGACGGAGAGGGGGGATGAGGAGGGGACAGGAGAGAGGAGAGGGGGATGAGGAGGGGGGAGACAGGAGAGACGGAGAGGGGGATGAGGAGGGGACAGGAGAGACGGAGAGGGGGGGATGAGGAGGAGACAGGAGAGACGGAGAGGGGGATGAGGAGGGGACAGGAGAGACGGAGAGGGGGATGAGGAGGAGACAGGAGAGACAGAGGGGGGGGATGAGGAGGAGGGGGGACAGGAGAGACGGAGAGGGGGGATGAGGAGGGGACAGGAGAGACGGAGAGGGGGATGAGGAGGAGACAGGAGAGACGGAGAGGGGGATGAGGAGGGGACGGAGAGGGGGAGAGGGGGGAGAGGAGGGGGGATGAGGGAGGAGAGAGACGGAGGGGGATGAGGAGGAGACAGGAGAGACGGAGAGGGGGATGAGGAGGAGACAGGAGAGACATGAGGTGAACACGATGTTACTGATCTCCAGGATATCAGATGAGGAGGGGACAGGAGAGACAGAGAGGGGGATGAGGAGGGGACAGGAGAGACGGAGAGGGGGGATGAGGAGGAGACAGGAGAGACAGAGAGGGGGATGAGGAGGAGACAGGAGAGACATGCAGGTGAATGAGGAGGGGACTCCAGGATATCAGTCAGACTCCACCGGGGACAGAGAGGAGAGACAGAGAGGGGGATGAGGAGGAGACAGGAGAGACGGAGAGGGGGATGAGGAGGAGACAGGAGAGACGAGAGGGGGGGATGAGGAGGGGACAGGAGAGACGGAGAGGGGGATGAGGAGGAGACAGGAGAGACAGAGAGGGGGATGAGGAGGAGACAGGAGAGACGGAGAGGGGGATGAGGAGGGGACAGGAGAGACAGAGAGGGGGATGAGGAGGAGACAGGAGAGACATGCAGGGGAACACGAGGTTAGACAGGAGAGACAGTCAGAGGGGACTCCACCGAGGAGGAGACAGGAGAGACGGAGAGGGGGATGAGGAGGAGACAGGAGAGACGGAGAGGGGGATGAGGAGGGGACAGGAGAGACGGAGAGGGGGATGAGGAGGGGACAGGAGAGACGGAGAGGGGGATGAGGAGGAGACAGGAGAGACGGAGAGGGGGGATGAGGAGGAGACAGGAGAGACGGAGAGGGGGATGAGGAGGGGACAGGAGAGACAGAGAGGGGGATGAGGAGGGAGACAGGAGAGACATGCAGGTGAACACGATGTTACTGATCTCCAGGATATCAGTCAACTCCACCGGCTGGACAGAGAGGAGAGATGAGGAGGAGACGGAGAGGGGGATGAGGAGGAGACAGGAGAGACGGAGAGGGGGGATGAGGAGGAGACAGGAGAGACGGAGAGGGGGATGAGGAGGAGACAGGAGAGACAGAGAGGGGGGGATGAGGAGGAGACAGGAGAGACAGAGAGGGGGATGAGGAGGGGACAGGAGAGACAGAGAGGGGGGATGAGGAGGGGACAGGAGAGACAGAGAGGGGGGATGAGGAGGGGACAGGAGAGACGGAGAGGGGGGATGAGGAGGGGACAGGAGAGATGGAGAGGGGGGATGAGGAGGGTCCTACCTGTTGATGGTATTCTATCCCCATACTGAGAGTGTTGATGAGGATGGAGGTCATGATCCCTCTGTTGAAGTACTTGCTGTCTACGATGCGTTTCAGTCTGTCTCTGAATGCTGTCCCCAGATCCAGCAGCCTGTTACTGGCCCTCTTCACCCCGAGCCCCAGCCCTGCCCCCAGCCCTGCCTTCCGCCGCGCCTCCCACGGCCGCCGCGCCCCTCTCCTCCCTGGTGGAAGTCGTGCAGGGTGTGGGCCTCTCCCCTAGACCCCTCCAGGTCGCTCAGGTCCAGCTCCATGCCCTCTAGGGCGCGGGCACACAACGGGCAGCCCAACAGCTCCAGGAGGAGAGGGGAGGGCACCACGCCAGCCAGCTGGTACAGCAGCCGAGGACGGCCTGGAGGGAGAGAGAGAGAAACAATGTTTTTATTTAGTTTGATCAAATATATTTCAATATTTATTTTTGAAAGTATGTTGTTATTAAACAGAAAGAGGAGAAAGACAGAGAGAGAGGTCAAAGGGCGGCAGGTCAGATTGTAAGCCGTGCCAAGACTGAGGCTGTGTCGTATGGACAACAAGACACCAAGTCTAACAGGATCATCTCTACAGCTGCAGGGCTGCGTCTGAAATTAAATATCCCTACGTAGCCCCCTGAAGCTCTGGCCAACAGTAGTGTGCACTACATAGGGAATAGTGTGCCGTTGGGGACACGGACCCTGGAGGACTGACGTGAGGCTGGTCTTCCTGTCTTCCTGGTAGCTAATGAATGAATGTCCCGAATAAACAGAATGATGTGACTAGGAAGACAGACTGAGAAGCGGCTCTATGCTGACCTCACGGTTCAGGTCTCCTCTCCTCTCCCTCTCTCCTCCCTCCCTCCTCTCTCCTCTCCTCTCCTCTCCTCTCCTCTCCTCTCCCTCTCCTCTCTCTCCTCCTCTCCTCTCCTCTCCTCTCCTTCTCCTCTCCTCCCCCTCCTCTCCTCCTCCCCCTCTCCTCTCTCCCCCTCCTCCCCTCTCTCCTCCCTCCCTCTCCCCCTCCCTCTCCTCCCCTCCTCCCCCTCCCCTCCCCTCTCCTCTCCCCCTCCCTCTCCTCCCCTCTCCTCTCCTCCCTCCTCCCCCCCCCTCTCCTCTCCTCTCTCTCCTCTCCCCTCTCCCTCCCCCTCCCTCTCCTCTCCCCCTCCCCCTCCCTCCCTCCCCTCCTCTCCCCTCTCTCTCTCCCTCCCTCTCCTCTCCTCTCCCTCTCCTCTCCCTCCCTCCCCCTCTCCTCTCCTCCCCCTCCCCTCTCCCTCTCCCTCTCCTCTCTCCCTCTCCTCCTCTCCTCTCCTCCTCCCCCTCTCCTCTCCTCCCCTCTCCTCCCCCCCCCTCCCTCCTCCTCCTCTCTCCTCCTCCTCTCCCTCTCCTCTCCTCTCCTCTCCTCCTCCTCCCCCTCTCCCTCTCCTCTCCTCTCCTCCCCTCCCCTCCCCTCTCCTCCCTCTCCTCTCCTCCTCTCCTCCTCCCCCCCTCTCCTCTCCCTCTCCTCTCCTCTCCTCTCCTCCCCCCCCTCTCCTCCCTCCCCTCCTCTCCCCTCTCCTCTCCCCTCCTCCCCTCCCTCCCCTCTCCCTCCCCTCTCCCCTCCCCTCTCCTCTCCTCTCCTCTCCTCCCCCCTCTCCTCTCCTCTCCTCTCCCCTCCCCCTCTCTCCTCTCCCTCTCCTCTCCTAATGCCTCCAACATTTGAGGCATGGATTTCCTGTCAGGACTGTAAGTGATGTTACAGACAGAAACAGCAGTACTGAACTAAAAGGATCAGTGGAGATTCTCAATTAAAATGGGCTTTTTAGTCCGGGAACCTGGCCCAAATACCTGTCTAGTGAATCAGAGGTAGCTAGTTTCACTATAGAAATACTGTGTATAGAGAGATGGTTCTTACTAGTTTTACTATAGAAATACTGTATGTAGAGAGATGGTTCTTACTAGTTCTACTATAGAAATACTGTGTATATATTCTACTATAGAGAGAAGGTTCTTACTAGTTCTACTATAGAAATACTGTGTATATATAGAGATATGGTTCTACTATAGAAAAACTGTATGTAGAGATATGGTTCTTACTAGTTCTACTATAGAAATACTGTATGTAGAGAGATGGTTCTTACTAGTTCTACTATAGAAATACTGTATATATATATATAAATAGAGATGGTTCTTACTAGTTCTACTATAGAAATACTGTGTATAGAGAGATGGTTCTTACTAGTTCTACTATAGAAATACTGTATGTAGAGAGATGGTTCTTACTAGTTCTACTATAGAAATACTGTATATATATATATATATAGAGAGAGAGAGATGGTTCTTACTAGTTCTACTATAGAAATACTGTATGTAGAGAGATGGTTCTTACTAGTTCTAATATAGAAATACTGTGTATATATATAGAGATGTTTCTTACTAGTTCTACTATAGAAATACTGTATATATATATATATATATATATATATAGATGGTTCTTACTAGTTCTACTATAGAAATGCTGTGTATATATAGAGAGATGTTTCTTACTAGTTCTACTATAGAAATACTGTATATATATATATATATAGTATATATATATATAGATGGTTTTTACTAGTTCTACTATAGAAATACTGTATGTAGAGATGGTTCTTACTAGTTCTACTATAGAAATACTGTATGTAGAGAGACCTGGTTCTTACTAGTTCTACTATAGAAATACTGTATGTAGAGAGATGGTTCTTACTAGTTCTACTATAGAAATACTGTATGTAGAGAGATGGTTCTTACTAGTTCTACTATAGAAATACTGTGTATATATAGAGATATGGTTCTACTATAGAAATACTGTGTATATAGAGATGGTTCTTACTAGTTCTACTATAGAAATACTGTATATAGAGAGATGGTTCTTACTAGTTCTACTATAGAAATACTGTGTATATATAGAGAGATGGTTCTTACTAGTTCTACTATAGAAATACTGTATGTAGAGAGATGGTTCTTACTAGTTCTACTATAGAAATACTGTATGTAGAGAGATGGTTCTTACTAGTTCTACTATAGAAATACTGTATGTAGAGATCATGGTTCTTACTAGTTCTACTATAGAAATACTGTATATATATATATAGAGAGATGGTTCTAATCTATAGAAATACTCTATTTAGAGATTATGGTTCTTACTAGTTCTACTATAGAAAACTGTGTATATCAGAGATGGTTCTTACTAGTTCTATTCATAGAAATACTGTGTATATATAGACATATGGTTCTACCATAGAAATACTGTATATTCAGAGAGATGGTTCTATACTAGTTCTACTATAGAAATACTGTGTATTAGAGATGGTTCTTACTAGTTCTACTATAGAAATACTGTGTATATAGAGATGGTTCTTACTAGTTCTACTATAGAAATACTGTATATAGAGAGATGGTTCTTACTAGTTCTACTATAGAAATACTGTATATAGAGAGATGGTTCTTACTAGTTAATAGAAATACTGTGTATATATAGAGAGATGGTTCTTACTAGTTCTAATCAAATACTGTATTAGAGAGATGGTTCTTACTAGTTCTACTATAGAAATACAGTATATATATATATATATATATATATATATATATATATCATACATTATATAAGAGATGGTTCTTACTAGTTCTACTATAGAAATACTGTATGTAGAAGATGGTTCTTACTAGTTCTACTATAGAAATACTGTATATAGAGAGATGGTTCTTACTAGTTCTACTATAGAAATACTGTATATAGAGAGATGGTTCTTAATAGTTCTATATAGAAATACTGTATATAGAGAGATGGTTCTTACTAGTTCTACTATAGAAATACTGTATATATTTATAATATATCCTATTCCACCTATATATATAGAGAGATGGTTCTTACTAGTTCTACTATAGAAATACATCATGTATATATAGAGAGATGGTTCTTACTAGTTCTACTATAGAAATACTGTATTTAGAGAGATGGTTCTTACTATTTCTACTATAGAAATACTGTGTATATATAGAGAGATGGTTCTTACTAGTTCTACTATAGAAATACTGTATTTAGAGAGATGGTTCTTACTATTTCTACTATAGAAATACTGTGTATATATAGAGAGATGGTTCTTACTAGTTCTACTATAGAAATACTGTATATAGATCAGATGGTTCTTACTAGTTCTACTATAGAAATACTGTGTATATATAGAGAGATGGTTCTTACTAGTTCTTCTACTATAGAAATACTGTATTTAGAGAGATGGTTCTTACTATTTCTACTATAGAAATACTGTGTATATATAGAGATGGTTCTACTATAGAAATACTGTGTATATATATAGATTTCTTACTAGTTCTTCTACTGTTGAAATACTGTATGTAGAGAGATGGTTCTACTATAGAAATACTGTATATAGAGAGATGGTTCTACTGATTCATAGAAATACTGTCCTCTATATCAGAGATGGTTCTTACTAGTTCTACTATAGAAATACTGTGTATATCCTAGAGATATGGTTCTACTAGGAAAAACTGTATATAAAGATGGTTCTTACTAGTTCTACTATAGAAATACTGTATATAGAGAGATGGTTCTTACTAGTTCTACTATAAAATACTGTGTATATATCAGAGTAGGTTCTTACTAGTTCTACTATAGAAATACTGTATGTAGAGAGATGGTTCTTACTAGTTCTACTATAGAAATACTGTATATAGAGAGATGGTTCTTACTAGTTCTACTATAGAAATACTGTGTATATATAGAGAGATGGTTCTTACTAGTTCTACTATAGAAATACTGTATGTAGAGAGATGGTTCTTACAAGTTCTACTATAGAAATACTGTGTATATATAATATAGAGAGAGATGGTCCACTATAGAAATATAATATACAGTGGTTCTTACTAGTTCTACTATAGAAATACTGTATTTAGAGAGATGGTTCTTACTAGTTCTACTATAGAAATACTGTGTATATATATAGAGAGAGAGATGGCTCTTACTAGTTCTACTATAGAAATACTGTATGTAGAGAGATGGTTCTTACTAGTTCTACTATAGAAATACTGTATTTAGAGATGGTTCTTACTAGTTCTACTATAGAAATACTGTGTATATATGTAAATGTAAATGTATATATATATATAGAGAGAGAGATGGCTCTTACTGTGCTGTCCCATGAGTTGATGCAGCTTGCTGAGGGGGTCCGGACTGTTTTCTGAGAGGGGCGAGGGATGTGTGGGGAGTGGCCTCTGGGGCTGTGTGGGGAGGGGTATGTGGGGTTGTGTGGGTTGGGGCTGTGGGGTGTCTGGAGAGGGGGCTGTAAGGCTGTGTGGGGAGGGGGATGTGAGGTTGTGTGGGGTGGGGGCCGTGGAGGTATGTGGGGGAGGGCTGTGGAGGTTCCAACCTAAGGGGTTGTGGGGGTGTGTGGGGAGGGGGTTGTGGGGTGTGTGGGGAGGGGCTTGGGGGTGAAGCTGCGGTAGCTGCAGACCTAAGGAGGGCAGGATGGTGGGGTAGTTCATCCCTCCGTTCAGACCACCCAGAAGAGACGACCCCCAGCCCAGGGGTCACAGAGGGGTCACGACCCGGGACAGGAAGTGACCTCATCTCCAGCTCCTCCCCACCTGTAGGAGTCATTATGTTGATTTAATTAATGAATGTTAGTCAGACATCTTTTCACGGCAGATAAAGATCTATTCAAATCATCAGGTAAAAACCTAGTCAAATCATCAGGTAAAAACCTAGTCAAATCATCAGGTAAAGACCTATTCAAATCATCAGGTAAAAACCTAGTCAAATCATCAGGTAAAGATCTATTCAAATCATCAGGTAAAGACCTATTCAAATCATCAGGTAAAAACCTAGTCAAATCATCCTGAACATTAGATTCAGGTAAAGATCTATTCAAATCATCAGGTAAAGATCTATTCAAATCATCAGGTAAAGACCTATTCAAATCATCAGGTAAAGATCTATTCAAATCATCAGGTAAAGATTCAAATCTCATTCAAACCTCATCAGGTAAAGACCTATTCAAATCATCAGGTAAAGACCTATTCAAATCATCAGGTAAAGATCTATTCAAATCATCAGGTAAAGACCTAGTCAAATCATCCTGAACATTGGATTCAGGTAAAGACCTATTCAAATCATCCTGAACATTAGATTCAGGTAAAGATCTATTCAAATCATCAGGTAAAGACCTAGTCAAATCATCCTGAACATTAGATTCAGGTAAAGACCTATTCGAATCATCCTGAACATTAGATTCAGGTAAAGAACTATTCAAACCATCATGAACATTAGATTCAGGTAAACTCCTATTCAAATCATCCTGAACATTAGATTCAGGTAAAGACCTATTCAAATCATCCTGAACATTAGATTCAGGTAAAGACCTATTCAAATCATCCTGAACATTAGATTCAGGTAAAGAACTATTCAAATCATCCTGAACATTAGATTCAGGTAAAGACCTATTCAAATCATCAGTTAAAGACCTATTCAAATCATCCTGAACATTAGATTCAGGTAAAGAACTATTCAAATCATCATGAACATTAGATTCAGGTAAAGTCCTATTCAAATCATCCTGAACATTAGATTCAGGTAAAGACCTTTTCAAATCATCCTGAACATTAGATTCAGGTAAAGACCTATTCAAATCATCCTGAACATTAGATTCAGGTAAAGACCTATTCAAATCATTCAGGTAAAAAGGACAATCCTTTAGTTTCAGGTACAACGACTCATAAATATTATAATCCACAGTCCTATTCCACCGTAGTATAATCCACAGTCCTATTCCACATCACCATAGTATAATCCACAGTCCTATTCCGCTGTAGTATAATCCACAGTCCTATTCCACACCACCGTAGTATAATCCACAGTCCTATTCCACCGTAGTATAATCTACAGTCCTATTCCACTATTCCCACCGTAGTATAATCCACAGTCCTATTCCACCGTAGTATAATCCACAGTCCTATTCCACCGTAGTATAATCCACAGTCCTATTCCACCGTAGTATAATCCACAGTCCTATTCCACTGTAGTATAATCCACAGTCCTATTCCACCGTAGTATAATCTACAGTCCTATTCCACCGTAGTATAATCCACAGTCCTATTCCACCGTAGTATAATCCACAGTCCTATTCCACCGTAGTATAATCCACAGTCCTATTCCACCGTAGTATAATCTACAGTCCTATTCCACCGTAGTATAATCCACAGTCCTATTCCACCGTAGTATAATCCACAGTCCTATTCCACCGTAGTATAATCTACAGTCCTATTCCACCACAGTCCTATTCCACCGTAGTATAATCTACAGTCCTATTCCACCGTAGTATAATCCACAGTCCTATTCCACCGTAGTATAATCCACAGTCCTATTCCACACCACCGTAGTATAATCCACAGTCCTATTCCACCGTAGTATAATCCACAGTCCTATTCCACCGTAGTATAATCCACAGTCCTATTCCACCGTAGTATAATCCACAGTCCTATTCCACCGTAGTATAATCCACAGTCCTATTCCACACGTAGTATAATCCACAGTCCTATTCCACCGTAGTATAATCCACAGTCCTATTCCACACCACCGTATAAATCCACAGTCCTATTCCACCGTAGTATAATCTACAGTCCTATTCCACCGTAGTATAATCCACAGTCCTATTCCACCGTAGTATAATCTACAGTCCTATTCCACCGTAGTATAATCCACAGTCCTATTCCACCGTAGTATAATCCACAGTCCTATTCCACACCACCATAGTATAATCCACAGTCCTATTCCACCGTAGTATAATCCACAGTCCTATTCCACACCACCGTAGTATAATCCACAGTCCTATTCCACCGTAGTATAATCCACAGTCCTATTCCACACCACCGTAGTATAATCCACAGTCCTATTCCACCGTAGTATAATCCACAGTCCTATTCCACCGTAGTATAATCCACAGTCCTATTCCACACCACCGTAGTATAATCCACAGTCCTATTCCACACCACGTAGTATAATCCACAGTCTCCAGTATAATCCACAGTCCTATTCCACCGTAGTATAATCCACAGTCCTATTCCACCGTAGTATAATCCACAGTCCTATTCCACCGTAGTATAATCCACAGTCCTATTCCACCACCGTAGTATAATCCACAGTCCTATTCCACACCACCGTAGTATAATCCACAGTCCTATTCCACCGTAGTATAATCCACAGTCCTATTCCACCGTAGTATAATCCACAGTCCTATTCCACCGTAGTATAATCCACAGTCCTATTCCACACCACCGTAGTATAATCCACAGTCCTATTCCACCGTAGTATAATCCACAGTCCCATTCCACACCACCGTAGTATAATCCACAGTCCTATTCCACCACCGTAGTATAATCCACAGTCCTATTATAATAATCCACAGTCCTATTCCACCGTAGTATAATCCACAGTCCTATTCCACCGTAGTATAATCCACAGTCCTATTCCACCGTAGTATAATCCACAGTCCTATTCCACACCACCGTAGTATAATCCACAGTCCTATTCCACCGTAGTATAATCCACAGTCCTATTCCACACCACCATAGTATAATCCACAGTCCTATTCCACTGTAGTATAATAAGTCCTATTCAGTCCTATTCCACCGTAGTATAATCCACAGTCCTATTCCACCCACCGTAGTATAATCCACAGTCCTATTCCACACCACCGTAGTATAATCCACAGTCCTATTCCACACCACCGTAGTATAATCCACAGTCCTATTCCACCGTAGTATAATCCACAGTCCTATTCCACCACCGTAGTATAATTCCACAGTATAATCCACAGTCCTATTCCACCGTAGTATAATCCACAGTCCTATAATCCAGTCCTACCACCGTAGTATAATCCACAGTCCTATTCCACACCACAGTCCTATTCCACCGTAGTATAATCCACAGTCCTATTCCACACCACGTAGTATAATCCACAGTCCTATTCCACACCACTATTCCACCCACCGTAGTATAATCCACAGTCCTATTCCACCACCGTAGTATAATCCACAGTCCTATTCCACCGTAGTATAATCCACATTCCTATTCCACACCTATTCCACCGTAGTATAATCCACAGTCCTATTCCACCGTAGTATAATCCTATTCCACCGTACAGTCCTATTCCACCCGTAGTATAATCCACAGTCCTATTCCACCGTAGTATAATCCACAGTCCTATTCCACCGTAGTATAATCCACAGTCCTATTCCACCGTAGTATAATCTACAGTCCTATTCCACCGTAGTATAATCCACAGTCCTATTCCACCGTAGTATAATCCACAGTCCTATTCCACCGTAGTATAATCCACAGTCCTATTCCACCGTAGTATAATCCACAGTCCTATTCCACCGTAGTATAATCCACATCCTCCACACCACCGTAGTATAATCCACAGTCCTATTCCACCGTAGTATAATCCACCTAGTCCTATAATCCACAGTCCTATTCCATAGTATAATCCACAGTCCTATTCCACCGTAGTATAATCCACAGTCCTATTCCACCGTAGTATAATCCACAGTCCTATTCCACCACCGTAGTATAATCCACAGTCCTATTCCACCGTAGTATAATCCACAGTCCTATTCCACCGTAGTATAATCCACAGTCCTATTCCACCGTAGTATAATCCACAGTCCTATTCCACCCACCGTAGTATAATCCACAGTCCTATTCCACACCACCCTATTAGTATAATCCACAGTCCTATTCCACACCACCGTAGTATAATCCACAGTCCTATTCCACAGTCCTATTCCACCGTAGTATAATCCACAGTCCTATTCCACACCACCGTAGTATAATCCACAGTCCTATTCCAGTCCTATTCCACCGTAGTAGTATAAGTATAATCCACAGTCCTATTCCACCGTAGTACCGTAGTATAATCTACAGTCCTATTCCACCGTAGTATAATCCACAGTCCTATTCCACACCACCGTAGTATAATCCACAGTCCTATTCCACACCACCGTAGTATAATCCACAGTCCTATTCCACCGTAGTATAATCCACAGTCCTATTCCACCGTAGTATAATCCACAGTCCTATTCCACACCACCGTAGTATAATCCACAGTCCTATTCCACCGTAGTATAATCCACAGTCCTATTCCACCACCGTAGTATAATCTACAGTCCTATTCCACCGTAGTATAATCCACAGTCCTATTCCACCGTAGTATAATCCACAGTCCTATTCCACCGTAGTATAATCTACAGTCCTATTCCACCGTAGTATAATCTACAGTCCTATTCCACCGTAGTATAATCCACAGTCCTATTCCACCGTAGTATAATCCACAGTCCTATTCCACACCACCGTAGTATAATCCACAGTCCTATTCCACCGTAGTATAATCCACAGTCCTATTCCACCATAGTATAATCTACAGTCCTATTCCACCACCATAGTATAATAATCCTACAGTCCGTAGTATAATCCACAGTCCACCCACCGTAGTATAATCCACAGTCCTATTCCACCGTAGTATAATCCACAGTCCTATTCCACCGTACCACCTAGTATAATCCACAGTCCTATTCCCACCACCGTAGTATAATCCACAGTCCTATTCCACACCACCGTAGTATAAGTCCTATTCCAGTCCTATCCTATTCCCACCGTAGTATAATCCACAGTCCTATTCCACCGTAGTATAATCCACAGTCCTATTCCACCGTAGTATAATCCACAGTCCTAGTCCTACCACCGTAGTATAATCCACAGTCCTATTCCACCACCGTAGTATAATCCACAGTCCTATTCCACCGTAGTATAATCCACAGTCCTATTCCACCGTAGTATAATCTACAGTCCTATTCCACCGTAGTATATTCCATAGTATAATCCACAGTCCTATTCCACTGTAGTATAATCCACAGTCCTATTCCACCGTAGTATAATCCACAGTCCTATTCCACCGTAGTATAATCCACAGTCCTATTCCACCGTAGTATAATCCACAGTCCTATTCCACCGTAGTATAATCTACAGTCCTATTCCACCAGTCCTATTCCACCGTAGTATAATCTACAGTCCTATTCCACAGTCCTATTCCACCGTAGTATAATCCACAGTCCTATTCCACCGTAGTATAATCCACAGTCCTATTCCACCGTAGTATAATCCACAGTCCTATTCCACCGTAGTATAATCCACAGTCCTATTCCACACCACCGTAGTATAATCTACAGTCCTATTCCACACCACCGTAGTATAATCCACAGTCCTATTCCACCGTAGTATAATCCACAGTCCTATTCCACACCACCGTAGTATAATCCACAGTCCTATTCCACCGTAGTATAATCCACAGTCCTATTCCACCGTAGTATAATCCACAGTCCTATTCCACCGTAGTATAATTCACCACCGTAGTATAATCCACAGTCCTATTCCACCGTAGTATAATCCACAGTCCTATTCCACCGTAGTATAATCCACAGTCCTATTCCACCGTAGTATAATCTCCACAGTCCTATTCCACCATAATCCACAGTCCTATTCCACACCACCGTAGTATAATCTACAGTCCTATTCCACACCACAGTCCTATTCCACCGTAGTATAATCCACAGTCCTATTCCACAGTCCTATTCCACCGTAGTATAATCCACAGTCCTATTCCACCGTAGTATAATCCACAGTCCTATTCCACCGTAGTATAATCCACAGTCCTATTCCACCACCGTAGTATAATCACAGTCCTATTCCACCGTAGTATAATCCACAGTCCTATTCCATTCCACAGTCCTATTCCACCGTAGTATAATCCACAGTCCTATTCCACCCACCGTAGTATAATCCACAGTCCTATTCCACCGTAGTATAATCCACAGTCCTATTCCACCGTAGTATAATCCACAGTCCTATTCCACCGTAGTATAATCCACAGTCCTATTCCACCGTAGTATAATCCACCCTATTCCACCGTAGTATAATCCACAGTCCTATTCCACCGTAGTATAATCCACAGTCCTATTCCACCGTAGTATAATCTACAGTCCTATTCCACATTCCACCGTAGTATAATCCACAGTCCTATTCCACACCACCGTAGTATAATCCACAGTCCTATTCCACATCACCGTAGTATAACCGTAGTATAATCCACAGTCCTATTCCACCGTAGTATAATCCACAGTCCTATTCCACCGTAGTATAATCCACAGTCCTATTCCACACCACCCTATTCCACCGTAGTATAATCCACAGTCCTATTCCACACCACCGTAGTATAATCCACAGTCCTATTCCACCGTAGTATAATCCACAGTCCTATTCCACCGTAGTATAATCCACAGTCCTATTCCACCGTAGTATAATCCACAGTCCTATTCCACCGTAGTATAATCCACAGTCCTATTCCACCGTAGTATAATCCACAGTCCTATTCCACACCACCGTAGTATAATCCACAGTCCTATTCCACCGTAGTATAATCCACAGTCCTATTCCACACCACGTAGTATAATCTCTTAGTGAAGATCCACGTCTGTATTCCCTCTGTATTGCACACGGCCACGTTTGTACCCCGACAACAATAATCTGGTCGTGTTGCACCCCCGACAACATTGCAGCCAACGCCAGATCTCCCAATGCCCGGTTAGGTATTTAACAACACATCTGACAGCACAGTTTGTTTGTTTACTGGTCTAGTCTACGAACCTGTTGCTACGGGGGTGTGTCCTCCGTTGCTGTGCCGACAGTGGTGGCGCTGGTGATGCTGCAGCAGGTTGTGTACGGGGCGGAGCCAGGGGGCGTTTCCGGACGTTCTGCGGCCGACCCCCGGACCACTTCCTCCTCCGTTAGGGTTTACCTTCTTACGACGCTTACTGACGCACATGTAATCAGTAAACAGGAAGCATACAACTTTATTCACTTTTACAACAGGAAGTTGAATTTATCCTGGGTTTTATTCACTACAACGAGTCAGCTAGAACAGGAAGTTGAATTTATCCTGGGCTTTATTCACTACAACGAGTCAGTTGAATTTATCCTGGGCTTTATTCACTATAATGAGTCAGCTAGAACAGGAAGTTGAATTTATCCTGGGCTTTATTCACTATAACGAGTCAGCTAGAACAGGAAGTTGAATTTATCCTGGGCTTTATTCACTACAACGAGTCAGTTGAATTTATCCTGGGCTTTATTCACTACAACGAGTCAGTTGAACTTATCCTGGGCTTTATTCACTATAACGAGTCAGTTGAATTTATCCTGGGCTTTATTCACTACAACGAGTCAGCTAGAACAGGAAGTTGAACTTATCCTGGGCTTTATTCACTATAACGAGTCAGCTGGAACAGGAAGTTGAATTTATCCTGGGCTTTATTCACTACAACGAGTCAGCTAGAACAGGAAGCTGAATTTATCCTGGGTTTTATTCACTACAACGAGTCAGCTAGAACAGGAAGCTGAATTTATCCTGGGTTTTATTCACTACAACGAGTCAGCTAGAACAGGAAGTTGAACTTATCCTGGGCTTTATTCACTACAACGAGTCAGCCAGAACAGGAAGTTGAACTTATCCTGGGCTTTATTCACTACAACGAGTCAGCTGGAACAGGAAGTTGAACTTATCCTGGGCTTTATTCACTATAAAGAGTCAGCTAGAACAGGAAGTTGAACTTATCCTGGGCTTTATTCACTTTTACAACGAGTCAGCTAGAACAGGAAGTTATACAGCGCCTTCAGTATTCAGACCACTTGACTTATTCCATAATTTGTTACGTTACAGCCTTTTTCTAAAGTTGATTAAATTGTTTTTTTTCCCCCTCATCAATCTACACACAATACCCCATAATGACATCACAATACCCCATAATGACATCACAATACCCCATAACGACAAAGCAAAAACAGGTTTTTAGACATTTTTGCTAATTTATAAAAACTAAAAACATTTACATAAATATTCAGACCCTTTACTCATTACTTTGTTGAAGCACCTTTGGCAGCGATTACAGCCTCTAGTCTTCTTGGGTATGATGCTACAATCTTGGCACACCTGTATTTGGGGAGTTTCTCCCATTCTTCTCTGCAGATCCTCTCAAGCTCTGTCAGGTTGGATGGGGAGAGTTGCTGCACAGCTGTTTTCAGGTCTCTCCAGAGATGTTAGATCGGGTTCAAGGCCGGGCCACTCAAGGACATTCAGAAACTTGTTCCAAAGCCACTCTTGTGTTTTCTTGGCTAAGTGCTTAGGGTTGTTGTCCTGTTGGAAGGGGTTTTCATCAAGGATGTTTCTGTGCTCCGTTCATTTTTGCCTCGATCTTGACTAGTCTCCCTGCGGCTGAAAAACGGTGCCAGGTTTCCTCCAGACATGACGCTTGGCATTCAGGCCATAGAGTTCAATCTTGGTTTCATCAAACCAGAGAATCTTGTTTCTCATGGTCTGAGAGTCCTTTAGTTGCCTTTTTGCAAACTCCAAGTGGGCTGTCATGTGCCTTTTACTGAGGAGTGGCTTCCGTCTGGCCACTCTACCATAAAGGCCTGATTGGTGGAGTGCTGCAGAGATGGTTGTCCTTCTGGAAGGTTCTCCCATCTCCACAGAGAAACTCTGGAGCTCTGTCAGAGTGGCCATCGGGTTCTTGGTCACCTCCCTGACCAAGGCCCTTCTCCACCGATTGCTCAGTTTGGCCGGGAGGCCGGCGCTAGGACAGTCTTGGTGGTTCCAAACTTGTTCCATTTAAGAATGATGGAGGCCACTGTGTTCTTGGGGACCTTCAATGCTGTAGAAATGTTGTGGTACTCTTCTCCTGATCTGAGCCTCGACACAATCCTGTCTCGGAGCTCTATGGACAATTCCTTTAACTTCATGGCTTGGTTTTTGCTTTGACATGCACTGTCAACTGTGGGACCTTATATAGACAGGTGTGTGCCTTTACAAATCATGTCCAATCAACTGAATTTACCACAGGTGGACTCCAATCAAGTTTCAGAAACATCTCAAGGACGATCAATGGAAACAGGAAGCACCTGAACTCAATTTGAAGTCTCATAGCAAAAGGGTCTGAATACTTATGTAAATAAGGTATTTCTGTTTAAAAAAAAATCTTTAATACATTTGCAAAAATGTATAAAAACCCTGTTTTCGCTTCGTCATTATGGGGTATTGTGATGTAATTATGGGGTATTGTGATGTCAATATGGGGTATTGTGATGTCATTATGGGGTATTGTGATGTCATTATGGGGTATTGTGATGTCATTATGGGGTATTGTGATGTCATTATGGAGTATTGTGATGTCATTATGGGGTATTGTGATGTCATTATGGGGTATTGTGATGTCATTATGGGGTATTGTGATGTCATTATGGGGTATTGTGTGTAGATTGCTAACAGATTTTTTATTTTTTTATCCATTTTATAATAAGGCTGTAATTTAAACAAAAAATGTGTAAATATTCAAAGGGTTTGAATACTTTCCGAAGGCTCTGTATATAATAGGTAGTTGTGTAAATACATGTTTGAAAACTGAAAAAGACTTTCAAAAAATAAGTTGAAATAATAATAATGAATTTGTTGTTGTCGTCGTCGTCGTCCTACCTGTGCCAGGTTGTGTACATGCGTTGTACTCGTCGGGTCAGTTTACGGTAGAGGTGTGAAACGTATCTCAGCATCTCTTCGTAGCAGGATCCCGGTTCGCTGTAGCTGGCCAGAGTACTGTCGTTGGACATGTAACGCGCTCGCTGCTCGCGCATCAACGCGTTCTCACGCTGCTTCGTCTCCGCAAACTGGGTCGCTATGACTACCAGGCACAGGTTGATCATGAAGAAAGAGCCCACCTGACGAAGAGAGGGAGGGAGGGAGGGAGGGAGGGAGAGAGAGAGAGAGAGAGAGAGAGGGGGAGAGGGGGGAGGGAGGGAGGGAGGGAGGGAGGGAGGGAGGGAGGGAGGGAGGGAGGGAGAGAGAGAGAGAGAGAGGGGGGGGAGGGAGAGAGAGAGATAGAGAGAGAGAGGGAGGGAGGGAGAGAGAGAGAGAGAGAGAGAGGGAGGGAGGGAGAGAGAGAGAGAGAGAGAGGGAGGGGAGGGAGGGAGGATGGAGGGAGGGAGGGAGGGAGGGAGGGAGGGAGGGAGAGAGAGAGAGAGAGAGAGAGAGAGAGAGAGAGAGAGAGGAGGGAGGGAGGGAGGGAGGGAGGGAGAGAGGGAGGGAGGGAGGGAGGGAGAGGGAGAGAGGGAGGGAGGGAGGGACGACCAAGAACGTACACAGAGTTAGACGATGGGAAAACTACTACAGCGAGACGTACTTCACTAATCATAAATAGGGAAACCCACCGACACACAGGGCCAAGCAGAAACATACACACAGAGTGTGGGACAACCAGTAGCCGACACAGGGCCAAGCAGAAACATACACAGAGTGTGGGACAACCAGTAGCCGTCACAGGGCCAAGCAGAAACATACACAGAGTGTGGGACAACGAGTAGCCGACACAGGGCCAAGCAGAAACATACACAGAGTGTGGGACAACCAGTAGCCGTCACAGGGCCAAGCAGAAACATACACAGAGTGTGGGACAACCAGTAGCCGACACAGGGCCAAGCAGAAACATACACAGAGTGTGGGACAACCAGTAGCCGACACAGGGCCAAGCAGAAACATACACACAGAGTGTGGGACAACCAGTGGGACAACCAGTAGACACAGGGCCAAGCAGAAACATACACACAGAGTGTGGGACAACCAGTAGCCACAGTCACAGGGCCAAGCAGAAACATACACAGAGTGTGGGACAACCAGTAGCCGACACAGGGCCAAGCAGAAACATACACAGAGTGTGGGACAACCAGTAGCCGACACAGGGCCAAGCAGAAACATACACACAGAGTGTGGGACAACCAGTAGCCGACACAGGGCCAAGCAGAAACATACACACAGAGTGTGGGACAACCAGTAGCCGTCACAGAGTTTCAGGTCATTATTAATAAAGGCCCATTCCGTCATTTAGTAAAATTGAAGGTTTTATATCACTGAAACCAAGCAGTTGGATGACGTAAGGTACTGGACTGTGTTAATTTGACAGAAATAACTGACTCACTCTGCAGACTAGCGCGTAACGCTCGCGTTGGAAAAAAAATAAAAAGTACAAATACATGATATTCAATCGTTTCATTTAAACTGCTTGCGTGGTCAACGAGCCTCTGCGTAACCAGGCGCTAAAATACAACTTGGTTCTGTTTGTGACGCAAGTCCCGCCTCTCCCCTCGTTTTGGTGTTTAGGAGCATATTCCCACGTGGGTGATTGAAAGATGGACTGAGGTTCACACTCCAGTCCAGTTGGTGGTGGTAGAGCAATTTAAAGTTGGTTGACAACCGGCATACACAATCCACAAGAAGAAGAAGAAGATACTGTACTCTGTGTCAGTGTCTGTCTGATTCTATACTGAACTCTGATTCTATACTGTAGTCTGATTCTATACTGTAGTCTGATTCTATACTGTACTCTGATTCTATACTGTTCTCTGATTCTATACTGTACTCTGATTCTATACTGTAGTCTGTATCAGTGTCTGTCTGATTCTATACTGTAGTCTGATTCTATACTGTACTCTGATTCTATACTGTACTCTGATTCTATACTGTAGTCTGATTCTATACTGTACTCTGATTCTATACTGTTCTCTGATTCTATACTGTACTCTGATTCTATACTGTACTCAGTGATTCTATACTGTAGTCTGATTCTATACTGATTCTATACTGTAGTCTGTATCAGTGTCTGTCTGATTCTATACTGTAGTCTGATTCTATACTGAACTCTGATTCTATACTGTACTCTGATTCTATATTGTATTCTGATTCTATACTGTACTCTGTAGTCTGATTCTATACTGATCTCTGATTCTATACTGTACTCTGATTCTATACTGTAGTCTGATTCTATACTGTACTCTGATTCTATACTGTACTCTGATTCTATACTGTACTCTGATTCTATATTGTATTCTGATTCTATACTGTACTGTGTATCAGTATCTGTCTGATTCTATACTGATCTCTGATTCTATACTGTACTCTGATTCTATATTGTATTCTGATTCTATACTGTACTCTGATTCTATACTGTACTCTGATTCTATATTGTATTCTGATTCTATACTGTACTGTGTATCAGTGTCTGTCTGATTCTATACTGATCTCTGATTCTATACTGTACTCTGATTCTATATTGTATTCTGATTCTATACTGTACTCTGATTCTATACTGTACTCTGATTCTATATTGTATTCTGATTCTATACTGTAGTCTGATTCTATACTGTACTCTGATTCTATACTGTACTCTGATTCTATACTGAACTCTGATTCTATACTGTACTCTGATTCTATACTGAACTCTGATTCTATACTGAACTCTGATTCTATACTGAACTCTGATTCTATACTGAACTCTGATTCTATACTGTACTCTGATTCTATACTGAACTCTGATTCTATACTGAACTCTGATTCTATACTGTACTCTGATTCTATACTGTACTCTGATTCTATACTGTACTGTATATCAGTGTCTGTCTGATTCTATACTGTACTCTGATTCTATACTGAACTCTGATTCTATACTGTACTCTGATTCTATACTGTACTCTGATTCTATACTGTACTGTATATCAGTGTCTGTCTGATTCTATACTGTACTCTGATTCTATACTGTACTCTGATTCTATATTGTACTCTGATTCTATACTGTACTCTGATTCTATACTGTACTCTGATTCTATACTGTACTCTGATTCTATATTGTATTCTGATTCTATACTGTACTGTGTATCAGTGTCTGTCTGATTCTATACTGAACTCTGATTCTATACTGTACTCTGTATAGGCGTCTGTGTGATTCAGACTCTGCCTGACAAGCACCCTCTTCCTCCTCCACCCTACTTCAAAGTGCTGTAGAGAAACTAGGTCACCGCCAAGCTGCAGAAGGAGAGGAGGACAGACGGCTGGGGTTGAACCCAAGTCCTCTATATTAGCCTGCTGAACTAAAGCCTAGGCATCAACTAGGAGAGATGAAAAGTCCACAGGGCTATAGCCGAGCAGTGTAACATATATATATACTCACTACGATGAGCAGTATAAAATATATATATATACTCACTATGATGAGGAATATAAAATATATAAAATTGTAGAAGGAGTGAGCATCCATAACGTAGTACATGATGTCCACCCAGCCTTCCAGGGTTATCACCTAGAGAGAGGGGGGAGGGAGATGGAGGGGAGAGGGAGGGGAGAGAGAGAGAGAGAGGGGGGAGAGAGAAAGAGAGAGAGAGAGAGAGAGAGAGAGAGAGAAAGAGAAAGAGAGAGAGAAAGAGAGAGAGAGAGAAAGAGAGAGAGAAGGATAGAGAGGGAGAGAAGGAGAGAGAGAGAAGGAGAGAGAGGGAGAGAGAGAGAGAAGGAGAGAGAGAGAGAGAGAGAGAGAGAGAGAGAGAAGGAGAGAGAGAGAGAGAGAGAGAGAGAGAGAGGAGAGAGAGAGAGAGAGAGAGAGAGAGAGAGAGGATGTGAGACAGGGAAAGATTGTAGAGAGAGATCGGGAGAGGGGGTAGGAGAGAGACAGAGAGAGAGGGAGAGGGGGAGTTAGAGGGAAGGGGAGAGAGGGAGAGAAAGAGAAACAGAGAGGATGGGGATTGTTATAGAGACATGAAAGCAGTACTCAGGAGACCTGCTAATACACAGACCACAGGAACATATTTTTTGTTTAACCCTTATGTTACCAGGTAAGTTGACTGAGAACACATTTTCATTTACAACAACGACCTGGGGAATAGTCACAGGGGAGAGGAGGGGGGGAGGACTGAGCCAATTGTAAGGTAGCATACAGACATCCTGCAGTCACTCCTCAACCCCCCTTATCCCTGTCGAAAACAACCCCTTCAGTCACTCCTCAACCCCACCCCCTTATCCCTGTTGAAACGACCCCTTCAGTCACTCCTCAACCCCCCTTATCCCTGTCGAAAACAACCCCTTCAGTCACTCCTCAACCCCCCTTATCCCTGTTGAAACGACCCCTTCAGTCACTCCTCAACCCCTCTTATCTCTGTTGAAACGACCCCTTCAGTCACTCCTCAACCCCCCTTATCCCTGTTGATACGACCCCTTCAGTCACTCCTCAGCCCCCCTTATCTCTGTTGAAACGACCCCTTCAGTCACTCCTCAACCCCCTTATCCCTGTTGAAACGATCCCTTCAGTCACTCCTCCCCCCTTATCCCTGTTGACCCCCTGCAGTCCTCCTCAACCCCCCCCTGTTGAAACGACCCCTGCAGTCACTCCTCAACCCCCTTATCCCTGTTGAAACGACCCCTTCAGTCACTCCTCAACCCCCTTATCCCTGTTGAAACGACCCCTTCAGTCACTCCTCAACCCCCTTATCCCTGTTGAAACGACCCCTTCAGTCACTCCTCAACCCCCTTATCCCTGTTGAAACGACCCCTTCAGTCACTCCTCAACCCCCTTATCCCTGTTGAAACGACCCCTTCAGTCACTCCTCAACCCCCTTATCCCTGTTGAAACGACCCCTTCAGTCACTCCTCAACCCCCCTTATCCCTGTCACCCTTCAGTCACTCCTCAACCCCCTTATCCCTGTTGAAACGACCCCTTCAGTCACTCCTCAACCCCCTTATCCCTGTTGAAACGACTCCTCAACCCCCTTAGTCTGTTGACATGACTCTTCAGTCACTCCTCAACCCCCTTATCCCTGTTGAAACGACCCCTTCAGTCACTCCTCAACCCCCCTTATCCCTGTTGAAACCCTTCAGTCACCCTTCAGTCACTCCTCAACCCCCTTATCCCTGTTGAAATGACCCCTTCAGTCACTCCTCAACCCCCCCTTATCCCTGTTGAAACAACCCCTTCAGTCACTCCTCAACCCCCTTATCCCTGTTGAAACGACCCCTTCAGTCACTCCTCAACCCCCTTATCCCTGTTGAAACGACCCCTTCAGTCACTCCTCAACCCCCTTATCCCTGTTGAAACGACCCCTTCAGTCACTCCTCAACCCCCTTATCCCTGTTGTATCCCTGTTGAAACGACCCTTCAGTCACTCCTCAACCCCCTTATCCCTGTTGAAACAACCCCTTCAGTCACTCCTCAACCCCCCTTATCCCTGTTGAAACGACCCCTTCAGTCACTCCTCAACCCCCTTATCCCTGTTGAAACGACCCCTTCAGTCACTCCTCAACCCCCTTATCCCTGTTGAAACGACCCCTTCAGTCACTCCTCAACCCCCTTATCCCTGTTGAAACGACCCCTTCAGTCACTCCTCAACCCCCTTATCCCTGTTGAAACGACCCCTTCAGTCACTCCTCAACCCCCTTATCCCTGTTGAAACGACCCCTTCAGTCACTCCTCAACCCCCTTATCCCTGTTGAAACGACCCCTTCAGTCACTCCAACCCCCTTATCCCTGTTGAAACGACCCCTTCAGTCACTCCTCAACCCCCTTATCCCTGTTGAAACGACCCCTTCAGTCACTCCTCAACCCCCTTATCCCTGTTGAAACGACCCCTTCAGTCACTCCTCAACCCCCTTATCCCTGTTGAAACCCTGTTCAGTCACTCCTCAACCCCCTTATCCCTGTTGAAACACCCCTTCAGTCTCCTCAACCCCCTTATCCCTGTTGAAACGACCCCTTCAGTCACTCCTCAACCCCCTTATCCCTGTTGAAACGACCCCTTCAGTCACTCCTCAACCCCCTTATCCCTGTTGAAACGACCCCTTCAGTCACTCCTCAACCCCCTTATCCCTGTTGAAACCCCCTTCAGTCACTCCTCAACCCCCTTATCCCTGTTGAAACGACCCTTCAGTCACTCCTCAACCCCCTTATCCCTGTTGAAACCCCTTCAGTCACTCCTCAACCCCCTTATCCCTGTTGAAACGACCCCTTCAGTCACTCCTCAACCCCCTTATCCCTGTTGAAACGACCCCTTCAGTCACTCCTCAACCCCCTTATCCCTGTTGAAACACCCCTTCAGTCACTCCTCAACCCCCTTATCCCCCGTTGAAACGACCCTTCAGTCAAACCCCTTTATCCCTGTTGACCCTTCAGTCACTCCTCAACCCCCTTATCCCTGTTGAAACGACCCCTTCAGTCACTCCTCAACCCCCCTTATCCCTGTTGAAACGACCCCTTCAGTCACTCCTCAACCCCCTTATCCTGTTGAAACGACCCCTTCAGTCACTCCTCAACCCCCTTATCCCTGTTGAAACGACCCCTTCAGTCACTCCTCAACCCCCTTATCCCTGTTGAAACACCCCTTCAGTCACTCCTCAACCCCCTTATCCCTGTTGAAACGACCCCTTCAGTCACTCCCCAACCCCCTTATCCCTGTTGAAATGACCCTTCAGTCACTCCTCAACCCCCTTATCCCTGTTGAAACCCCTTCAGAACCCCTTCCCTGTTGAGTCACTCCTCAACCCCCTTATCCCTGTTGAAACGACCCCTTCAGTCACTCCTCAACCCCCTTATCCCTGTTGAAACGACCCCTTCAGTCACTCCTCAACCCCCTTATCCCTGTTGAAACGACCCCTTCAGTCACTCCTCAACCCCCTTATCCCTGTTGAAACGACCCTTCAGTCACTCCTCAACCCCCTTATCCCTGTTGAAACGACCCCTTCAGTCACTCCTCAACCCCCTTATCCCTGTTGAAACGACCCCTTCAGTCACTCCTCAACCCCCTTATCCCTGTTGAAACGACCCCTTCAGTCACTCCTCAACCCCCTTATCCCTGTTGAAACGACCCTTCAGTCACTCCTCAACCCCCTATCCCTGTTGAAACGACCCCTTCAGTCACTCCTCAACCCCCTTATCCCTGTTGAAACGACCCCTTCAGTCACTCCTCAATCCCCCTTATCCCTGTTGAAACGACCCCTTCAGTCACTCCTCAACCCCCCTTATCCCTGTTGAAACGACCCCTTCAGTCACTCCTCAACCCCCTTATCCCTGTTGAAACGACCCCTTCAGTCACTCCTCAACCCCCTTATCCCTGTTGAAACGACCCCTTCAGTCAACTCCTCAACCCCCTTATCCCCTGTTATCCCTGAAACGACCCCTTCAGTCACTCCTCAACCCCCTTATCCCTGTTGAAACGACCCCTTCAGTCCCCTCATCCCTGTTGAAACACTCCTCAACCCCCTTATCCCTGTTGAAACGACCCCTTCAGTCACTCCTCAACCCCCTTATCCCTGTTGAAACAACCCCTTCAGTCACTCCTCAACCCCCTTATCCCTGTTGAAACGACCCCTTCAGTCACTCCTCAACCCCCTTATCCCTGTTGAAACGACCCCCTCAGTCACTCCTCAACCCCCTTATCCCTGTTGATACGACCCCTTCAGTCACTCCTCAACCCCCTTATCCCTGTTGAAACTACCCCTTCAGTCACTCCTCAACCCCCTTATCCCTGTTGAAACGACCCTTCAGTCACTCCTCAACCCCCTTATCCCTGTTGAAATGACCCCTTCAGTCACTCCTCAACCCCCTTATCCCTGTTGAAACGACCCCTTCAGTCACTCCTCAACCCCCTTATCCCTGTTGATACGACCCCTTCAGTCACTCCTCAACCCCCTTATCCCTGTTGAAACGACCCCTTCAGTCACTCCTCAACCCCCTTATCCCCGATGAAACGACCCCTTCAGTCACTCCTCAACCTCCCTTATCCCTGTTGATACGACCCCTTCAGTCACTCCTCAACCCCCTTATCCCTGTTGAAACGACCCCTTCAGTCACTCCTCAACCCCCTTATCTCTGTTGAAACGACCCCTTCAGTCACACCTCAACGCCCCTTATCCCTGTTGAAACGACCCCTTCAGTCACTCCTCAACCCCCACCGTATCCCTGTTGAAACACCCCTTCAGTCACTCCTCAACCCCCTTATCCCGGTTGAAACAACCCCTTCAGTCAATCCCCAACCCCCTTATCCCTGTTGATACGACCCCTTCAGTCACACCTCAACCCCCTTATCCCTGTCGAAACGACCCCTTCAGTCACTCCTCAACCCCCTTATCCCTGTTGATACGACCCCTTCAGTCACTCCTCAACCCCCTTATCCCTGTTGAAACGACCCCTTCAGTCACTCCTCAACCCCCCCTTATCCCTGTTGAAACGACCCCTTCAGTCACTCCTCAACCTTATCCCTGTTGAAACTTATCCCCTCAACCCCCTGTTGATACGACCCCTTCAGTCACTCCTCAACCCCCTTATCCCTGTTGAAACGACCCCTTCAGTCACTCCTCAACCCCCTTATCCCTGTTGATACGACCCCTTCAGTCACTCCTCAACCCCCTTATCCATGTTGACACGACCCTTCAGTCACTCCTCAACCCCCTTATCCCTGTTGAACGACCCCTTCAGTCACTCCTCAACCCCCCTTATCCCTGTTGAAACAACCCCTTCAGTCACTCCTCAACCCCCCCCTATCCCTGTTGAAACGACCCCTTCAGTCACTCCTCAACCCCCTTATCCCTGTTGAAACGACCCCTTCAGTCACTCCTCAACCCCCCTTATCCCTGTTGATACGACCCCTTGTCACACCTCAACCCCCTTATCCCTGTTGAAACGACCCCTTCAGTCACTCCTCAACCCCCTTATCCCTGTTGAAACGACCCCTTCAGTCACTCCTCAACCCCCTTATCCCTGTTGAAACGACCCCTTCAGTCACTCCTCAACCCCCTTATCCCTGTTGAAACGACCCCTTCAGTCACTCCTCAACCCCCTTATCCCTGTTGAAACGACCCCATCAGTCACTCCTCAACCCCCCCCCTTATCCCTGTTGAAACGACCCCTCAGTCACTCCTCAACCCCCTTATCCCTGTTGATACGACCCCCCCCTTATCAGTCACTCCTCAACCCCCTTATCCCTGTTGATCGATGAAACGACCACTTCAGTCACTCCTCAACCCCCTTATCCCCGATGAACCCCCCTTATCCCTGACCCCTTCAGTCACTCCTCAACCCCCTTATCCCTGTTGAAACGACCCCTTCAGTCACTCCTCAACCCCCTTATCCCTGTTGAAACGACCCCTTCAGTCACTCCTCAACCCCCTTATCTCTGTTGAAACGACCCCTTCAGTCACTCCTCAACCCCCTTATCCCTGTTGAAACGACCCCTTCAGTCACTCCTCAACCCCCTTATCCCTGTTGAAACGACCCCTTCAGTCACTCCTCAACCCCCTTATCCCTGTTGAAACGACCCCTTCAGTCACTCCTCAACCCCCTTATCCCTGTTGAAACGACCCCTGCAGTCACTCCTCAACCCCCTTATCCCTTTGAAACGACCCCTTCAGTCACTCCTCAACCCCCTTATCCTTGTTGAAATGACCCCTTCAGTCACACCTCAACCCCCTTACCCTGACCCCTTCAGTCAATCCTCAACCCCCTTTATCCCTGTTGAAACGACCCCTTCAGTCACTCCTCAACCCCCTTATCCCTGTCGAAACAACCCCAGTCACTCCTCCAGTCACTCCTCAACCCCCTTATCTCTGTTGAAACGACCCCTTCAGTCACACCTCAACCCCCTTATCCCTGTTGAAACGACCCCTTCAGTCACTCCTCAACCCCCACCGTATCCCTGTTGAAACACCCCCTTCAGTCACTCCTCAACCCCCTTATCCCGGTTGAAACAACCCCTTCAGTCAATCCCCAACCCCCTTATCCCTGTTGATACGACCCCTTCAGTCACTCCTCAACCCCCTTATCCCTGTTGAAACGACCCCTTTAGTCACTCCTCAACCCCCTTATCCCTGTTGAAACTACCCCTTCAGTCACTCCTCAACCCCCCCCTTATCCCTGTTGAAACGACTCCTTCAATCACTCCTCAACCCCCCCCCCTTATCCCTGTTGAAATGACCCCTTCAGTCACTCCTCAACCCCCTTATCCCTGTCGAAACGACCCCTTCAGTCACTCCTCAACCCCCTTATCCCTGTTGATACGACCCCTTCAGTCACTCCTCAACCCCCTTATCCCTGTTGAAACGACCCCTTCAGTCACTCCTCAACCCCCTTATCCCCGATGAAACGACCCCTTCAGTCACTCCTCAACCTCCCTTATCCCTGTTGATACGACCCTTCAGTCACTCCTCAACCCCCTTATCCCTGTCAAACGACCCCTTCAGTCACTCCTCAACCCCCTTATCCCTGTTGATACGACCCCTTCAGTCACTCCTCAACCCCCTTATCCCTGTTGAAACGACCCCTTCAGTCACTCCTCAACCCCCTTATCCCCGTTGAAACGACCCCTTCAGTCACTCCTCAACCCACGACCCCTTCAGTCACTCCTCAACCCCCTTATCCCTGTTGAAACGACCCCTTCAGTCACTCCTCAACCCCCCTTATCCCTGTTGACATGACCCCTTCAGTCACTCCTCAACCCCCCTTATCTCTGTTGAAACGACCCCTTCAGTCACTCCTCAACCCCCTTATCTCTGTTGAAACGACCCCTTCAGTCACTCCTCAACCCCCTTATCTCTGTTGAAACGACCCCTTCAGTCACTCCTCAACCCCCTTATCTCTGTTGAAACGACCCCTTCAGTCACTCCTCAACCCCCTTATCCCTGTTGAAACGACCCTTCAGTCACTCCTCAACCCCCTTATCCCTGTTGAAACGACCCTTCAGTCACTCCTCAACCCCCTTATCCCCGTTGAAACGACCCCTTCAGTCACTCCTCAACCCCCTTATCCCTGTTGAAACGACCCCTTCAGTCACTCCTCAACCCCCTTATCCCTGTTGAAACGACCCCTTCAGTCACTCCTCAACCCCCTTATCCCTGTTGAAACGACCCCTTCAGTCACTCCTCAACCCCCTTATCTCTGTTGAAACGACCCCTTCAGTCACACCTCAACCCCCTTATCCCTGTTGAAACGACCCCTTCAGTCACTCCTCAACCCCCTTATCCCTGTTGAAACGACCCCTTCAGTCACTCCTCAACCCCCTTATCCCTGTCGAAACAACCCCTTCAGTCACTCCTCAACCCCCTTATCCCTGTTGACATGACCCCTTCAGTCACTCCTCAACCCCCCTTATCCCTGTTGACACGACCCCTTCAGTCACTCCTCAACCCCCTTATCCCTGTTGATACGACCCCTTCAGTCACTCCTCAACCCCCTTATCCCTGTTGAAACAACCCCTTCAGTCACTCATCAACCCCCTTATCCCTGTTGAAACGACCCCTTCAGTCACTCCTCAACCCCCTTATCCCTGTTGAAACGACCCCTCAGTCACTCCTCAACCCCCTTATCCCTGTTGATCCCCTTGTCACACCTCAACCCCCTTATCCCTGATGAAACGACCACTTCAGTCACTCCTCAACCCCCTTATCCCCGATGAAACGACCCTTCAGTCACTCCTCAACCCCCTTATCCCTGTTGAAACGACCCCTTCAGTCACTCCTCAACCCCCTTATCCCTGTTGAAACGACCCCTTCAGTCACTCCTCAACCCCCTTATCTCTGTTGAAACGACCCCTTCAGTCACTCCTCAACCCCCTTATCCCTGTTGAAACGACCCCTTCAGTCACTCCTCAACCCCCTTATCCCTGTGGAAACGACCCCTCAGTCACTCCTCAACCCCCTTATCCCTGTTGATACGACCCCTTGTCACACCTCAACCCCCTTATCCCCGATGAAACGACCACTTCAGTCACTCCTCAACCCCCTTATCCCCGATGAAACGACCCTTCAGTCACTCCTCAACCCCCTTATCCCTGTTGAAACGACCCCTTCAGTCACTCCTCAACCCCCTTATCTCTTTTGAAACGACCCCTTCAGTCACTCCTCAACCCCCTTATCTCTGTTGAAACTACCCCTTCAGTCACTCCTCAACCCCCTTATCTCTGTTGAAACGACCCCTTCAGTCACTCCTCAACCCCCTTATCTCTGTTGAAACTACCCCTTCAGTCACTCCTCAACCCCCTTATCCCTGTTGAAACGACCCTTCAGTCACACCTCAACCCCCTTATCCCTGTTGAAACGACCCCCTTCAGTCACTCCTCAACCCCCTTATCCCTGTTGAAACGACCCCTGCAGTCACTCCTCAACCCCCTTATCCCTGTTGAAACGACCCCTTCAGTCACTCCTCAACCCCCTTATCCTTGTTGAAACGACCCCTTCAGTCACACCTCAACCCACGACCCCTTCAGTCACTCCTCAACCCCCCTTTATCCCTGTTGAAACGACCCCTTCAGTCACTCCTCAACCCCCTTATCCCTGTCGAAACAACCCCCGCAGTCACTCCTCAACCCCCCTTATCTCTGTTGAAACGACCCCTTCAGTCACACCTCAACCCCCTTATCCCTGTTGAAACGACCCTTCAGTCACTCCTCAACCCCCCGTATCCCTGTTGAAACACCCCCTTCAGTCACTCCTCAACCCCCTTATCCCCGTTGAAACGACCCCTTCAGTCACTCCTCAACCCCCTTATCCCTGTTGAAACGACCCTTCAGTCACTCCTCAACCCCCTTATCCCTGTTGAAACGACCCATTCAGTCACTCCTCAACCCCCTTATCTCTGTTGAAACGACCCCTTCAGTCACTCCTCAACCCCCTTATCTCTGTTGAAACGACCCCTTCAGTCAATCCCCAACCCCCTTATCCCTGTTGATACGACCCCTTCAGTCACACCTCAACCCCCTTATCCCTGTTGAAACGACCCCTTTAGTCACTCCTCAACCCCCTTATCCCTGTTGAAACTACCCCTTCAGTCACTCCTCAACCCCCTTATCCCTGTTGAAACGACCCCTTCAGTCACTCCTCAACCCCCTTATCCCTGTTGAAATGACCCTTCAATCACTCCTCAACCCCCTTATCCCTGTCGAAACGACCCCTTCAGTCACTCCTCAACCCCCTTATCCCTGTTGATACGACCCTTCAGTCACTCCTCAACCCCCTTATCCCTGTTGAAACGACCCCTTCAGTCACTCCTCAACCCCCTTATCCCCGATGAAACGACCCCTTCAGTCACTCCTCAACCTCCCTTATCCCTGTTGATACGACCCCTTCAGTCACTCCTCAAACCCCCTTATCCCTGTCGAAACGACCCCTTCAGTCACTCCTCAACCCCCCTTATCCCTGTTGATACGACCCCTTCAGTCACTCCTCAACCCCCCTTATCCCTGTTGAAACGACCCCTTCAGTCACTCCTCAACCCCCTTATCCCCGTTGAAACGACCCCTTCAGTCACTCCTCAACCCACAACCCCTTCAGTCACTCCTCAACCCCCTTATCCCTGTTGAAACGACCCCTTCAGTCACTCCTCAACCCACCTTATCCCTGTTGACATGACCCCTTCAGTCACTCCTCAACCCCCTTATCTCTGTTGAAACGACCCTTCAGTCACTCCTCAACCCCCTTATCTCTGTTGAAACGACCCTGCAGTCACTCCTCAACCCCCTTATCTCTGTTGAAATGACCCCTTCAGTCACTCCTCAACCCCCTTATCTCTGTTGAAACGACCCATGCAGTCACTCCTCAACCCCCTTATCCCTGTCGAAACGACCCCTTCAGTCACTCCTCAACCCCCTTATCCCTGTCGAAACGACCCCTTCAGTCACTCCTCAACCCCCTTATCCCCGTTGAAACGACCCCTTCAGTCACTCCTCAACCCCCTTATCCCTGTTGAAACGACCCCTTCAGTCACTCCTCAACCCCCTTATCCCCGTTGAAACGACCCCTTCAGTCACTCCTCAACCCCCTTATCCCTGTTGAAACGACCCCTTCAGTCACTCCTCAACCCCCTTATCTCTGTTGAAACGACCCCTTCAGTCACACATCAACCCCCTTATCCCTGTTGAAACGACCCTTCAGTCACTCCTCAACCCCCTTATCCCTGTTGAAACGACCCCTTCAGTCACTCCTCAACCCCCTTATCCCTGTTGAAACGACCCTTCAGTCACTCCTCAACCCCCTTATCCCTGTTGATACGACCCCTTCAGTCACTCCTCAACCCCCCTTATCCCTGTCGAAACGACCCCTTCAGTCATTCCTCAACCCCCCTACCCATGCTAGGCTATAGCTGGGTATATACCTGTCTCTGAGTGATGATGTTACCCATGCTAGGCTGGGTATATACCTGGCTCTGAGTGATGAGGTTATCCATGCTAGGCTATAGCTGGGTATATACCTGGCTCTGAGTGATGAGGTTACCCATGCTAGGCTATAGCTGGGTATATACCTGGCTCTGAGTGGTGAGGTTATCCATGCTAGGCTGGGTATATACCTGGCTCTAAGTGATGAGTTTATCCATGCTAGGCTATAGCTGGGTATATACATGGCTCTGAGTGATGAGGTTACCCATGCTAGGCTATAGCTGGGTATATACCTGGCTCTGAGTGATGAGGTTACCCATGCTAGGCTATAGCTGGGGATATACCTGGTTCTGAGTGATGAGGTTATCCATGCTAGGCTATAGCTGGGTATATACCTGGCTCTGAGTGATGAGGTTATCCATGCTAGGCTGGGTATATACCTGGCTCTGAGTGATGAGGTTATCCATGCTAGGCTGGGTATATACCTGGCTCTGAGTGATGAGGTTACCCATGCTAGGCTGGGTATATACCTGGCTCTGAGTGATGAGGTTATCCATGCTAGGCTATAGCTGGGTATTTACCTGGCTCTGAGTGATGAGGTTACCCATGCTAGGCTGGGTATATACCTGGCTCTGAGTGATGAGGTTATCCATGCTATAGCTGGGTATATACCTGGCTCTGATCGATGAGGTTATCCATGCTAGGCTATGCTAGGCTATGCTGTGTGTGTACAGTCCTACCTGGAAGATGGCTATCCATGCTAGGCTATGCTAGGCTATGCTGTGTGTGTACAGTCCTACCTGGAAGATTGCTATCCATGCTAGGCTATGCTAGGCTATGCTGTGTGTGTACAGTCCTACCTGGAAGATGGCTATCCATGCTAGGCTATGCTGTGTGTGTACAGTCCTACCTGGAAGATGGCTATCCATGCTAGGCTATGCTAGGCTATGCTGTGTGTGTACAGTCCTACCTGGAATATGTTTATCCATGCTAGGCTATGCTAGGCTATGCTGTGTGTGTACAGTCCTACCTGGAAGATGGCTATCCATGCTAGGCTATGCTAGGCTATGCTGTGTGTGTACAGTCCTACCTGGAATATGGCTATCCATGCGTAGGCTATGTTGTCAAAGTTCACCGCTCCTTTGTGAGGGTTGACGTTGCCGGGCCGACAGACGTTATAGTACTGGTTCCAGTTCACACAGCCGTCTCTTGCCCCGCCCTCCCCGTCAAGAGAGGGCGCGGGCAGCGAGCACTCGGCCCCTCCCTCGCTGTAGGGCGGGACGTCATGGCAACGCAACATTCCGTTCTCCCGAATTGCTGAGCAGATGAAGGGGTCCTCCTCGCTCTCCTCCGGCTGGTAGTACACACTCAATGACAGGTTATAGAGCCTATATAGGAACACAGAGATTATAGAGACTACATAGACATACAGAGGTTATAGAGACTACATAGGAAGCCTGAGATTATAGAGACTACATAGACATACAGAGGTTATAGAGCCTATATAGGAAGACAGAGGTTATGGAGACTACATAGACATACAGAGGTTAAATAGCCTATATAGGAAGACAGAGGTTATAGAGACTACATAGGAAGACAGAGGCTTTAGAGCCTATATAGGGAGACAGAGGCTATAGAGCCTACATAGACATACAGAGGTTATAGAGACTACATAGGAAGAAAGAGGTTATAGAGCCTATATAGGGAGACAGAGGTTATAGAGCTTATATAGGGAGACAGAGGCTATAGAGCCTACATAGACATACAGAGGTTATAGAGCCTATATAGGAAGACAGAGGTTATGGAGACTACATAGACATACAGAGGTTAAATAGCCTATATAGGAAGACAGAGGTTATAGAGACTACATAGGAAGCCAGAGTTTATAGAGCCTACATAGGGAGACAGAGGTTATAGAGCCTACATAGGAAGACAGAGGTTATCGAGCCTATATAGGGAGACAGAGGCTATAGAGCCTATATAGGAAGACAAAGGTTATAGAGACTACATAGGAAAACAGAGGTTATAGAGACTACATAGGAAGACAGGGTTTATAGAGACTACATAGGAAGACAAAGGTTATAGAGACTACAAAGGAAGACAGAGGTTATAGAGACTACATAGGAAGACAGAGGTTATAGAGACTACATAGGAAGAAAGGGGTTATAGAGACTACATAGGAAGACAGAGGTTATAGAGACTACATAGGAATACAGAGGTTATAGAGACTACATAGGAAGACAAAGAGAGAGTGTGTTGAGTCGGTCAGTGGCTTTAGAGTGATATTAGCCAGCAAACGCCAGGACTACACACACACACACACACACACACACACACACACACACACACACACACACGGGACACTTTGTTCCATTAAATCAAACGGTAGGTTTTGTTCTGGAAAGCTTCCTGACCGAGAGAATCTGGAAGTTCCGCTATGTGTTGTAAACTTACATCCCCGTGGATATTTCTGTGTGTGTGTGTGTGTGTGTGTGTGTGTGTGTGTGTGTGTGTGTGTGTGTGTGTGTGTGTGTGTAGGCCTGGCATCTATCTACTGCTCTCTCTTAAGCCACTGATTTAATCCACACACACTCGTCTGTGTGTGCACATCTGTCCGTGTGTGTGTGTGTGTGTGTGTGTGCAGCGCTGTTGTGTTGTGTCAGTACGTGGGTGAGATGTGCAGTTTACACGTTGTCACCGTCAGAAAGGCCATCGCTACGGGCAACAGCTAACTGTCACCTCACATCACATTATACACACTACCCCCTGGACAACACAGACTGAGACAGAGAGAGAGAGAGAGACAGAGAGAGAGACAGAGAGAGAGAGAGAGAGAGAGACAGAGAGAGAGAGAGAGAGAGAGAGACAGAGAGAGAGAGAGACAGAGAGAGAGAGAGACAGAGAGAGAGACACAGAGAGAGAGAGAGAGCGAGACTCACGTTCTGAAGTCTTCTCCCATG